>NC_016088.4:3022991-3215576 GCF_000004515.6 Glycine max | reverse complement strand
AAAAAGGGGTCCCTTTTTTTTAAATTTTTTTTTTTTTTTTTTCCCCCCTTTTCCCCCCCCCCCCCCCCCCCCCCCCCCGAAAAAAAAATCTCTTCAATCAATTTTTGTTTCTTATTCAGAGCCTAGATATATCCAAACGAGATACAGAAAGTTATTAGAAACCGGCACACATGGACATTGTTTCCTGGTAATCCCAGACTGTGTAAACCCAATTTAACCCCAAAAGCAGTTCTTACTCTTAGTAGTGGTAGCATAGGAACTGATAGTCAGGTACAGACGTACAGTTATGGGAGCTATGTGTAGAAAAACACTTTTTCAGAAAACAGTTCTGTATTAGAAACTCCAAGATGGCAGTTAGTGTAGGAAATAACTGTTGGTAGTTAGTTTAGCATTAGAAACTGCAGGATGGTAGTTATGTGTGGAAAACAACTGCTGGTAGTTAGTTTAGCATTAGAAACTGCAAGATGGTAGTTATGTGTGGAAAACAACTGCTGGTAGTTATGTATTAGGAGTATATGACAGTAGGTTGTGTAATTAGAGGTGTGAAGTTATTTTCAGTTTGCGGACAGAGAATACTCTCTGTAGGAGACTTCTGTCTCAGGTACACCAAGTGTATTGCTGTATGTGTGTAATAGGAGACTGTTTGTCTCTGGGGCAGCAAGTGTATTATCGTATTGTTTGTGATTTCAGTGTTCAATATTGTCTTTTATTACTTTTATCAATTGGTGTTCTATCATGGTACAACCAAGACCATTAGTCTCTATATGATTAGACTGGTAATACCAACTCCTACTTCAAGTCAGAAAAAACAAAATTCAAATGCCAACCAAGTACATAAAGAATTGTTATTATTTTCCGGCCAATTCCACATATATGAAGTAAACTGTAAAGCCTTATTAGTTTTCATAATAATTGAGGTAAACAAAGAAATTGAACAAAATCTCATTTCCCATAATCATTCAGATCAACAAAAATAAAACAACCAAGACTTATGTTGCAGGTTAAAATGCCAACAATAATTAAGATAAAAATTATTCTAAACAATATTAATCCACCATTTTTTGCAATCTAGGTTCTTGTCTTCAATTGCAATCATATAGCGAAGCATAAAACTCAAGAATAACCTGGTCAAAACTAGCCAATTGCATGTTCTCATAGCCTAAGGAAGTGATAAAGAGAAATTCCTTAATTAATTAACAAAAGTATCACTTCTTCAAAACCAAAACAAGAATTCAAAAGCCTTGTCAATTATAAACCCAACAAAACTTAACCGAGGTTTTCAAAACTGCACTGGCCGTCAAACAACAAAGACACTGAATCCCAGCTCATTGGTTCAATTTGGTTAATCTGAGATCAAACAGGTGATGATAAAATATATTTTTAATATTATATAACATACTATACCAAGCAATAATCTAATATAAAATAAAATAAATCAGGTAAATTTCAAATTAACATAATAAATAATTATATAATAGCAATCTATATATAGATCTCATAATGATCATTTAGTTATTTTAAAAAAATAGAATGAATAATTTAAAAAAATTGAAAACAAGTTCAAATGGTTTTTGCAGCGGTTCTTACCCAGATTTGGCCACTTTTTGATCAGTTTTTTGCTCAGCCAATATTTTAGATTGTTAGGATTAGTGACCTAACCAGTTCTCGATCGAACTGGCAGGTCATCCAGCATAGTTTTAGTAACTATGCTAAACCATAGTCAATTAGGCCTAGACATTTTTTATAACCAAAAAATTAAGAATGTAGTAAACTCAGGAATGTAGACTACCCATGCGCTTCTCTGCTCTAGGTCCTGAAAAGTAGTTTACTAAAAAATAAAAACATGACAAACGGAAGGACCTGAATTACATTGTGTCTTTTGCAACCATATTTTTTTCCCTAATTACATCAGATTTTAATTTCAATGATTCCAACATCTCCTCTAAGTCACTTAAAGTCTTGAACCTCTTCTATGGTTCAAAAGAAATAACAATCCAGAAGCAAAGATACATTTTGATTTTCAAGTTTCAACATTAGATGGGTGGAAAACAGGGATTGAGAAAAAGCATGGAATTTCTATTATTTTTCTGATCTTTTTTGTTGAATCACTTATCACCTGCATTGTAGGATATATAGTACAAAAAAATCATTTAATGATTGCAAAGGAGAAGGGAAGACTGCAATCACATATTCATATCCATGAAGGTGTGTAAATTTTCCATTACATTTACATGTACAACAGAATTGAGGAACATTAACACAAAGCTAGCTCTTGAGAGTTGTCAAAAACTGAAAATTTAGTTGGATTTAACAAACTATAAGCCATGCCTGTGTCCTCTTAATCGGCATTCTAGATTATTTGGCATAAGGAATATTAACTTCCCAACAACAGGCTTTTAATGATATTCATGTTATTTCTAATTACAACACCTAGTTTATTACCAGTTTTCCATATACATAATAATAGGATAAAAGAATACACTCTTACCAGAACCAAAACCAAAACCATTAATCAAAGGCAAATTGGAGGAGGCCCTGAATCACCTAGCTTAAATTTAATGAACGGATGTGATTTGATTCTCACAGGCAAACCACAAGATTTAGACTACACAAAAATTGCAATTTTCTTTCACTGTTTGGTGTTGGGTCGCAACAGCCTTGGATCCATATGTACGATGCAAATGGGAAGATGTGTAGTTTTACCAACTTTTTTACCTTTTTTCTTTGAAACCTAGATGTGTGCACTGTGTAGAGATTTGTTTAAGGTTACCAACTGCTGCCAAACAGGAACTTTAAGCATTTTAATCAGGTGATGGTAAGAAACTTGGGAGAACCATACCACAAAAGCTAACTATTGTAGTTGGAGAGCCCAAGGCCTTATAAATCCCATATTGGAATCCCATACTTCCAATGTGGGACTCAAGTCCCATACCTTGCAATTGGATCCTAAAATAAGCTAAACACAGATAGCAAAAGACATTTCCTCCTTTATTTTCCTCGAGTTTTATAAGAACATGATGCAAAAAGTTTATATGTTTAATGATGATAGTGGTAGAAAATGCTAATGGACACATCAATTAGGATCTTTTGGGTAAAAAACAAGAAAAAATACAACACCAGTTGCCCAAATTCATCACCTATTAGATAGATATTATAGATGTTTTGAAAGTTATTTAGATCAATTAGTGACAAAATTAGCAACAAATATATGATTTACAGAAGACTTCCTATACAAGTGTTTGATACTTGATAGCACATTAAAGGCCATATATGATAATAATGTTAAAATTGGGTAAACGCTACTTCTGTACGTATTTCCATCAATTGAATAGGTATATATCTTTTATAGTAGTTTTTTGGGGGGGAAAAATATTTACCAATGTTCAACACAATTCACCTTCCGAATTAGCCTCAGCACACAACACAAACCCCAAACAGTAACCAAAGATGCCCATGAAATTGACAAAATAAAGCACATGGTGCATGACCATGGACAAAATAAAGACCAGAAGTAACCAACATCAAAACAGAAATGACAGATGCCCACAAAATGGACAAAACAGAAGAACAATTGACAGTCAATGGATGACATGTGAATACTCCAAACAACCAAAGAACGCCCCTTCGCCCAACCAAAGAAAAGAAGCATCCAACAAAAATGTTACAATAACAATACCATGATGCAGTGAGGAAAACTAATAATAGGGGCACTTGGAAACATTGTGAAAGCAGCAACATATATACCTTGATCATTTCTGGCAGTGAATATGATCATTCCAGTCTCATCACCAACCAAACATTCAGCAATTCGCATTTGGCGGGATTGAGGACCATCAGAACGACCTTTCTGCATCACCATCTTAGCATCGACCACCTTCACAGTTAAAGTGTGCCCGCTGGTCCCTGGACGAAGCTGATCGACCTTGGTGAACACTGGCTTCCTCAATCCTGGTTTGGAATCTGCCATTTTTCAAATCCTACAAAAACTTCCACTAAGACAACATACAAATAGCAGCACTGCACATTAAGCCTATCTTGTAAGATCTTCATGCATAGCTCAAAATCAAAGTTCTAATGAATGAACTATTTCTTGTACATAGGTTTTGAATATGAAATGCTCCCTTATTCAACTTTTCAATCCAAAATTTCCAGCTAAGGGAAAAAACCTAGTTTAGCGAATGTGAACTAAAATACAAGCAGAAACAAGCAAGCTCAATTAACATAGCGGAGCCTGTAATCTACCTAACCTAACCCCAGCTAAAAGGGGTAAGAAGGTTTTGAAATTTTCAATATCTCAGTGTCAAATATTGATAATAATATCAAGTTAGTAACATGGATAGAGTATAAGATCCAAACTCATACCAATTTTCCAATTCCATCAAACATACTTGAGAAATTTCAAATAAAATTCACGGGAAAAAAAACTATAAAAATTTCGAGAAACCCAACAATAAAGAGCGAAGTTTTTTTGTTTTTTTTTTCCATGAAAATCGAGTTATGAGAGTGAAAAGGAAACAAATAGATTGAAGGAAAAGGGAAAGGAGATTGAAGATTGGAATGCGACCTGGAAATTGGTGAGAGAAGGGAGAGATCCGAAACTGAGGCTGAGACGCGAGTGTCGAAACCGGGTACTGTTCACGGATTTTGTTCGCGATTCAACTCCTTATAGACAAAAATAAATAAATAAATGTTTCATTTATCAGTTTAATTTAGGTTAAATTAAAATTAACAAGTAAGTTCTTAAATTATTTTTCACATCAGCTGGGAAACGTTTATGATGTATGGAAGAATATTTATTAGTTTTTTGAATAGATTTTAGTACTTTAAGAGATTAATTCTAAAATCTCAGTCAAGGAATATAAGTACAATTATCTAATTCAGTAAACAAGATTATTAATTTAGTTGATATTATCTTAATTTTTTCAAAATTACTATAGTCGTTGAAAACTCCTCTAATAACTGTTTGTGAGTATAATTAATTAGAAATATTTCAGTATTATGAATTGGATCTTAAAAAAAATATTCTTATTTTTAATTTTAGTTTTATAAATAAGAATAGATAAAGTATTTTACAATTTTTAAATTTTAAAAGTTATAATTGGATTTTTTATTTTGTAACTTTTTTAATTTAGTCTCTAATGATTTAAAAACCATTATAAATTATCATTTGTTTTAGTAATTTTAAGTTGTGACAAACTAACTTTACTAGAGAAGATTGTTTTAGAAATATGTTAGGTCTTTGTAACTATAAGTTTTTAATCTGATATAATTGATATATAATTTTATCATTTTAAGCATGTAGTCTTTGATTTTCAAACAATAGATACTTTGGTTCACATAAAAAATATAAGTTCTCATAACTTTTGACATTATCTCATGGGTTTTGGTTGATATCCCCTATATTTGTTATCTCTTTTCCTTCTTTATATATAACATCTTCTGTTGTGGCAAAGTTTAGGTTGAGGTAAGGGTGTCAACATTGTTGGAATGCCTGCCTCTATCTTATCACCTCTACAAATATCTTTGGTAAAAAAAAAAACTTCAAACACCTAATTAATATTTTTGTAGGATTAAGATCTTTTCATATATATTTAATTAAATTTGATATTTTATCATCTTATCTTGTTTATTGTTATAATAATTAATAAGATATATGTATGAGAATAAAATACTTTAAAAATATAGTGTTATTCATGAATCAATCCAATCCAATGAGAATAGAAAAAATTAATACAAAAAGATGAAATTCAAATAAACAAAAAATCGAATAGATTAAAAAAATTGAAAAACCAATTTTTTTATTGGATTGGATTTCGGATTTGATTTCCAAAATGATCCAAGTTAAATCAAACTTATACATATGTATATATTTTTATTTATAATTTTATAATATCATTCATGTTTTTATTTTCATTTCTTGTATATTTATAAAATTATCACATAACTTATGCTTATTTATAGAAAATATATTGAATTAAAGATTATTTTTTACTAACTATTTGAGTTAAGATATATAAATATAAGTATCAACTTGTGTAAGTTTATTTTTATATAGTATATATTTTAAAAAATTAAACTATTATTAGTTAAATAATGAGATAAATAAAATATTTGATATTAAATTTTTTTATTTATTATATTTAGTATATATATTATCATTTATTTAATATTGTCTCTAAAAAGTAGGAATAAAATAAAAAAATAATCTTGCTTTAAATTATTAAATCAAATTAGTTTAAAGTTGTAAACAAGATCAATAGGATAATAAATTAAGAAAACTATAAATGAATAAGTTTTAAAACTGATCAAATCCAATATGTGAAGACATGTTAAAAATGTATTCTTAACCATCTTCTTTTGCCGTAAAAAACACTCATCTTCTAATTTATAACAAAGAAATAATTTTTTAAAATTATTAAAATTGAATTTAGAAATAAAGTTAAAAGATGATAAATTAAAAGAGATAATAACTAAGGAAATCATATATAAAAGTAAAAATAAGATCATAATAATTTTAAATAATTGAGATAGTTTTAAAAAATTTAAAATATTTAATTGATAAAATTTTATTACTTTTCAAATGTTTTTTTTATCTCATTTCTTGTTTAATGAGTTGCACTCATGATTTTATAATTTTTTAATAAATTTTAATCATAGTAAAAAGTATTAAAATATATTGTTAGCACTCTTCTTCTAATTTATATTATAGATTTTTTAAAATATGAAAAAATTAATTTAGAAATAAAAAAATGTTTATTTATAATTAATTATTAATATTATTTATTTTTGTCTAAGGTTGAATCAGGGGCAAAATCCCGTGAACCTGATGATATAAACTTGTATTTCTCTCCTTAAAACCCGACCTCGACGTTTGCGTCGCTCAGTCTCAGTCTCAGTTTCAGTTTCGGATCCCTTTCTTCTCTCACACCAATTTCCAGGTAGCATTCCAATCTTCAATCTAATTCTTTCCTTTTCACACTCATATCTGGATTTTCATGTGAAAAAAATTCACTTTTTACTTTTGGGTTTCTCGAATTTTTTTCTAGTTTTTCCCCTTTGAATTTTGTTTGAAATTTCTTAAGTATGTTTGATGGAATTGGAAAATTGGTATGAGTTTGGATCTCATGCTTTATCCTTGTTACTAACCTAATATCATTATTATTTGACCCTGAGATGTTGAAAAGTTCAAAACTTTCTTACCCCTTTAAGCTGGGGTTAGGTTAGGTTGTTTACATGCTCCACTATGTTAATTGAGTTTCCTTGCTTTTGCTTGTATTTTAGTTCTCATGCGTTAAACTAGGTTTTTCCCTCAGCTGAAAATTTTGGATGAAAAAGTTGAATAAGGGAGCATTTCATATTCAAAGCCTATGTTATGTACAAGGAAAAGGTTCATTAAACCTTTGATTCTGAGCTATGTATTAAGGTCTTCAAAGATACGCATACTGTCACTGCTGCGGTTTTTTGTGCTGTCTTATTGGATGTTCTTGTGGTTTTTGTAGGATTTGAAACATGGCAGATTCAAAATCAGGATTGAGGAAACCAGTGTTCATCAAGGTTGATCAGCTTCGCCCGGGGACAAGTGGGCACACTTTAACTGTGAAGGTAGTCAATGCTAAGATGGTGATGCAGAGAGGTCGTTCTGATGGTCCTCAATCCCGGCAAATGCAAATTGCTGAGTGCTTGGTTGGTGATGAGACTGGAATGATCATATTCACTGCCAGAAATGATCAAGGTATACGTGTTATATTGCTTTCACAATTCTGCCCCTGTACAAGTTTTCCTTACTGCATAATGGTATTGGTATTGTCATCATATTCGTATGTTTACATTCCTTACAATGTTGGTTTGTTCTTTTCTTTGGCTGGGGGAATGGGAGTTCTTTGGTTATTTTGCATGGAGTGTTCACAGGTAATGTGTCAAGTGTCACGTGTTTTGTTTGGTCCATTTTGTGAGCATCTTTCATTTCTGTTTGGATGTCTGTTACTTCTGGTCTTTGTTTTGTCTGTGGTCATGTATTAGGTTTGGGTGCTTTATTTCGTCAATTTCATGGGCATTTGTAATTACTGTTTGGGGTATGTGTTGTGTTGTGAGACAGAAGGTATGTTTTGAAGGGGTTTGTGTTGTTGAACATTGGTAAATGTTTTTTTTTAATAAAATACTATAGCAAATATATGCCAATATGAAATTACTTGCAGAAACAACTTTAACCTAAATTTAACATTATTATCATATGGACTTTAATGCGCTATCAATTATTAAAACCCTTATAAGTTATAACTATAGGAAGTTTTACATAAATCATAGTTTCATAGTCGATTTTGTCACTAAATGATCTAAATAACTTCTGAAATATATATCTAATAGAAGATAAATAAGGGCAATTGATGTTTTATTTTTCTGGTTTTTAACCCAGAAGATACACCCAGCATTACACAGATATGTAGAGAGAGAGAGAGAGCAGGATAGAGGAAAAAAAAGTTGTTATTATGTAATGACTACTGGGAATTTGAGAGTCAGTCCTCTCCTCCACAATGAGTTTTAACATTTCTAATCACCTGCTGCCACCTGCTTGAGATCCGATATATTTTCTGGTTGAACCTGGAACCCCACATCATCAGCCAAGGCCAGGGAAAAGTTTGAACAAACTGTGGTGTGCTGACTGCCTTCTTGAGGAGGTACACACGATGACACAGAAACTGGGGGAATCCCCCTATTGTCCTGTAAATCCAGCTCATAGGCCACCTGACCTATTCTTTGCAAAACCTGAAAGGGCAATAAAAAAGAGGACTTAGCTTTTGATTAGGTTTTCTAGCTAGAGAGCACATCTTATTGGGCTGCAGATTGAGAAAACCCCAATCTCCCACAGCATACTCCTCACTTCTTCTATACTTATTATCTTGCTTTCTCATTCTGTCCCCGGCCTTCAACAAATGCTGCTTTAAATAATCTAACAGCTCATCCCACTGCTGAGTCAATCTGTTGACCTCTTCTTCCACCTTTGAAAGAATGGTTTTCCTCTTCAACAAGGGTGGATCTTGTCCGAACAATACCTTGAAAGCTGAATCCCTCCACTGCAGCAGCCCCAAAATATCATCAACCCCTCCTGGGTCAAATACAAACAGAATTCACATGTTTCCAACTCCTTCCTTCCACGTGGAAATTCTGTTCTTTCCATTGTTATTATTCCCTTTAGCTACCTTACTGTCCATATCGTGGTCTAGTGCCTTATGTCCTTTGCTTCTATGTTCCTATTCATCACTTGTTTTGGTTGTATGTCCATCGGGAAGTCTTAGATTGTAATTCTCCCTTGATAATAATAGTGTAATACTTGTCAAGTTGTATGAATGTTAAAATGAAGCTCCATGTTTGTATATGAAAAACAATTTTGAAAATATTTTTTATGCACAATTTCCAATTCTAATGTGAGCAAATATTTCAAAAATGATTTAAAATGTTGATTTGTGAATGATGAGTTGTTTATGACCTCATTGTGTCATGTTGCCTGTGAATGAGTTTTTTTTTTTCCCTGGCACAACATATAATGTTCAGCAGTACTGCTGAAAACGCCGATATATATTTATTTATTGAACATTCTCCCGTGGTTCCAATTTTGGTTGTGTTCAGTGGATACGATGACAGAGGGTGCTACTGTGATCCTGCGTAATGCCAAAATTGACATGTTCAAAGGATCAATGAGGCTTGCTGTGGACAAGTGGGGCCGTGTAGAACTCACAGAACCTGCTAGTTTCACTGTGAAGGAAGATAATAACTTGTCTCTCATTGAGTATGAATTGGTGAATGTTGTTGTGGAATGACTTATTGGGAGTCCTGGAATTTCTACTGAGAATAAAACAAATCCAGCGAAGAAATCTTGTTTTTTTTGTCAGAGACATATTATCATGCCCATCACATTCACCTTAGTTTAGGAATAGAGATTTGAGAAGCCAGTAGGTACCAACAGTTGCTTCTGACTGTTGCAACTGACTCTGGATCTTGTAGCTTCAACCCCAGAACATATGGTGGCTGTAATTGCAACAAGAAAATGGGAATTGGCTTCCAGATCATGCTTTTTGTTTTGCTATCTATTGACAATTTTAGATTATGTGTATCCGAATTTTATATATGGCAGGTGAATGTTTATATTTGATGTAATCCTTTGTTTAGTCTCAATGTTTGTCGTGATCTACTAGATTCTCCTAGCTTCTCAATCTTTGTGCTAAGATGTCTGGGAAGATACGTGTGAAAATCAAATCCTATATTGATTCAACATCATCAAATGATTTTGGAATTTTTTATACTGCCTAGTGCAAAAGGGAAGGAAATCATTCATAATAAGGAGAATCTTGGTTGTAATTTTTAGCCTTATAAATATTTTTTTTGTGCATGTGAATTTAACGTATTTTTGTGTTAATCTTATATCTTTTTTTGTTTCTAGTCCTTAAAAGCAAGGTTATCAAAACTCTTACGAGTTAAATTTTTTTTTTTAGTAAACTTTAAACTAGGTAGACTCTTGAGTTTATCACCGAGTTAGCGAGTTAGCAAGTCAAATAAATTAGATCAAAATGTAAGTTATTTTGGATTGTTTTATGTTTGTTTAGTGTTCAATATACTTTCATTTAGTGTGTTGTTCTTGAATAAAAAAATTATCACATTTAATAACATCAAATTTCTGTTTTGCAATAACATCAAACCCTTGACAGAAATGATTTACTATTACTATAACATCTGTAAGTTATTATCTAGTAATGATGTATTATCATACTTGGTTATTTAAGTATTATAAAATTTATGATTTATTATTTTATTTTATTATATTTTTGAAATGTTTAATTGATATTTTATTTTAGTTATTTTATAATTATTTTTATATGAAGTAGACTCTTACGAGTCGAGTTTATGAAATTCTCACAAAATTACATTTTCTTTAAAATAATAGCTATAAATAAACAAAATTTAAATCAATATCAATTTTAGAAAATCAAGCATAATTGGCTAAATAGTTTGGTAAGAAAGTCTTTACATCAACCAACAAGATTAAGGATGCAAATTCGTTAAGATAATAGGGATAAAAATATTTGGCTTTCTCAAGAATTATTTACAAAAAGTTGCGAGACTTTAATATATGCGGATGTAAGCATTTCTCTTTTTGTCATTTAAATTATCATTAAATATGTATCTTAGTAGAGAAACAAAGAGGATAGGAATGTCTTCAGTATTTTATGTATCAACAATGAGAAACTTAATGTATTTAGATTTGTATAAGACCTAATATTACTCAAACAATTGAAGGGTCAATTGTTTTATGATAGGAGTTAAGATACATCAAAGTAATCTTAAATGTTAATGTAATGTTTTTAAAATCAGAATATTATAAGTTTAAGATGAGGAAAAAAGAGACCATGATTAATCATAGTTAAAATTTGATAAAAAATTATTTTTATTATTTTTACCCAAGATTGAACTTGGATAATACTTGAACGATTTAATTTTAACTTCAATATATTAACCACTTGTATTTACTTACTTGATTAGTTGAAGCGAGATTGAATTGGTTTTAATTTTTTTAATATTATATAATTTAAGTAATAAAATCATGAAAATCAGGATCTAAAAATGATAAATTATTATAAATGATTAAATTATATATTTTATAAGATAAAAATTAATAATAGTAGAAAAAATAATTATTTCTTATGTAAAATAAATATGATTTTTTATTTATTTTAAATATTTTTTTATTAAATTAAAAAGAAAAATAAATAACGTAAATAAATGAAGAAAAAGAATCAGTTCAAACTGGTTCTCCTCACCAGTTTAACACAGGTTTTCACTGATTTGGACCAAATTTGACCGGTTCTTTATAAGTTTATACCAGTTTTGAGATGCTCCAATTTTTGGAGTGAACAGACCAGTTCCTAGTTGGATCGAGTAAACCGAATAATTTGGTCTGATCTTCAAAACAATGTATCACTTTTAGAGGATCAAAATTAACTGTCAAATGTTTTATTGATTCAAATTTTGCTAGTGATCTTTGATAAATGAAAATCGATTACTAGTTATGCGTTTACATTCGTACGAAGTCAATAAGCTGGTTGTTGTAGCTCCATCTATTATAGAAGTTGAATACACGCTGATTATCGAAGCTTATAGGGAATCATTGAATTTAAAGATTAATAACTAATAAGTGAGTTAGATGTGGACTATGCAGAAACGTGATCCTATAAGCTTTTTCCTTAATTCTATATTACAAATTGTATGACATCGCACCATTATAATCTTTTTCAAATATTCTCTCTCTTTTAATCTCGGACTTCCTCATTCATAGCATAGAATGCAATGTAACCAACAAATAAAATGTGGGCAATATTAATAAGAGAAATGTATTTGACTCATCTCAAACAAAGAAATATAAAATAAGTTAATATCACTGATTGATAAAAAAAATCAATAATTAATATTTGAACATATTTGTAACTTATTATATAATTTTTTTTTATCAATCACTGGAATTACTTTTTTTATGCTCTCAATGAATTGCACGCTTTGGATGAGATTTAAAAAATAAAATAAAACAAAAGTAGGAAGGCATAAGTAAACTATGCTAGTTTGGGAGCATCAAATCATTGGTATATCAGCAAAATGAAAATAAAATAAAAACACTGTATACATAACAAAGAAATGAGAATGGTACTTTGGTAGAAAACAAAACTAGTTTAAAATAATATAGCTCACAGACCATTATTTATTTATTTATTTATTTTCTGAATATGTCTGCTTCTTTTCTATGGAAACCCTTTTGACTTTTCCAAAGTGTACATGATTTACTTCAGGTTTACTATGTTGCTGGAGAGAATCTTAAACGGATACAGTGGGAAAAAGTTTGAAGTTCAAATCCCATAGCTCAAAAGTACCATTAACGAAATCATAATGTGCTCCTTTCAAAGCCAGAGTTTTGTTAACAACTCCATCTCTAACAAATGGATATGTTAATAGGTTACCAAGTGATACGTTCACAGCTTCCTGCATTGGAGTAAGTAAGCAAAATCTTAATTACAATTAAAGGGTATAACAATTTGTAAACATTTACAATAAATTTAAGCTCTTTTTGCTATATATATATATATATATATATATATATATATCAGTTACATTTTCTTACCTTCTCACAGTTAGTACATTGCTCTGAGAAACTTAAGTCACTTGGTCCTGCTTTAACCTTGGACTTTGCTGGAGTACAAATTTGGACCCATTGCTCTATGAATTCACTGAAAGGTCACAGAAGAAGGAAATGATTTTCAAGATTGAGCACCAAGAACAGTTAAGTTCATGAAAATCACTGTGTAGTATTCTAATATATTCGTCAGGGGATCGGAATCTTGTATGCAAGAATCCAATGACTAGTTAGAAATGATACTTGAAAATTAAAATTTTCTCAAAAAAGGAATCATCCGTATAATGATTTTCTTCTTTCCCATGAATATACAATGTGATTTGACATGGAAAGCCAGCAGTAAAATAATGAATGTTTCTCTATGTTAATATGCTGGACAAAAGGCTATAATTTGTTCTTAGTATATGCCCAAAGCATTATTTCTAAAAGGTTTTTTTTTCCTGGTTTAATAAGCCTTCTGGTTGTCTCCAATAAAGTGGAACCAACAACAGGGAAAGAATGCTGTACATGACTTTATATTCACTATTATTGATACTGGGATATGAATGATGAATCTACTAAAGTACTAAACATTATTGATACGTTAAATTCTTAAAAGAAATTATATGTGAGAGAAATAGAGATATGAAGAGAAAAAAAAAAAGTGTATACAGGTGATAGGATGAAAAGCAAAGTGAATGCATAAAAGTTATTGTAAAAATTTATTATAAATAACTTTAAATTCTTTTAAGTATGTGAAAAAGGAATAGGTGAAACATCACATTTTTGGAAGGCCTGAAAAGTTATCGTGATAATTTATTCCTCTTTAACTATAAGATTCTTTTAAAATAATTATTTATCTCTTTTTATAAGATTTTTTTTTAATTTTTAGATGTATTAATTATTTTTTCTCTAAACATTAATGAAAAATAATTAAGTGGATAGAAATATAAGAAATAAATAATTTTAGAATTATAATATAAATAATTGTTAACTTTAATATAATTAATTAAATTAATTATTTTTAAGAAAATATGAATTAGTTGGAAAAATCTTATAAGACTAAGAGAATAGTTTAAATAATTAAACTTTCAATAATACGTACTTCCATTACTGGCATATCCTTTGAAAAAAGATGTTTAATCATTCTAAGAGAACTAATCAACAGTAACATATTGTTCCATCCATCTTTTAAGGACATCTCAAATGGCAGATTTGTGGGGTATGTTCTTAAGATTAAGAATCAATTCTTACTCAGAATTAGAAGAGGTTGACATAACTTTTAATTAATTATAAGAACTGGTTCATATATAAACAATCAATTCTTATTATGATTAAAATCCATTTATATTGTTAAAATAAAAAATTATTAAATTTTTTTAATCCAATATCACATGGTAAAACCCATGAAAGATGCTTTAAGAGACACAAGCAATAGCAACGTATAAGACTTGCCTTGCAGTGGTCCCGTCATCTGGGATAGACATGAGCCCCTTTATACCTCCACAGCAACTGTGTCCAATAACTACAATATTCTCCACCTGCAAGTTATAATACCCATTAGAATCTAAAAAAATGGCACAAAAAAAAAGCTATTTCGAATTTAGAAAAAGACGTTTCCGTTCATCTATATTTGCTACACCAAACTACATGTGTTATGCTTTCATCAAACCTAGAAATAAAAATGGATCGATTTTCAATGAGATGCTATGTTTCATACTTAATTGGAAAATAAAATATTTTATATTCATCTTATATTAATAATTTAAAAATAATGGGTTGAATATACTGGAAAAATATACAATAATATTTATATCTATGTGAAACTTTTTCTTTGGTATCAATATATTTATATACTAAGATGAGTCTAGTATTGAAGAGACGAAGGAAGAGAGGATAAATTATGGATTCGAATCTTTCTGCTAACAAAAATTAATAATATTAACAACTAATTTCTTTTGATAAAAAAATTAAATATGTATTTTTTTCCTCGTTAATACCTATTTATTAGTAGGTACATAAAATAAATAATTTATATTCGTAAACAAACGTAGTGGGAAGGTGTGGTGGATAGGGGATACTAGATGTTGGGTAATGATTTATGAATTTGACTACCACTATTTATTTTAGTAGATATCTATCTGCGTGTGGTAGTTAGTTGAATGTTTGATCATTCTTTACTTTAGCAATATGTGCACCAATTCAAAGATTCCTTACGCTGTTCATGTAGTACCATTTTCGCAATTAATCAATACTAGTGTCTTGATGAAATAGAATAAGTCATGCAACTTGAGATGCGTGTAGATCCCAACAAATAATGAAGCAACGTAACAAATTGCCTCTACCACCAAACTTTCTTCCTTTCCCACATGACCCACCATTATTAGAGCACCATAAGATAAGCATGCATAAAAGAAAGAGAGGAACACAGGATGAGAAAAAATTACCTTTAAATGCAATACTGCATATTCAATGGCAGCCCCAGCTCCTGAATACTTCGTCTACAATAACACAAAGCCATTCAAACTTTTGTGCTAATTTGAAACACCAAAACGGCAACCCAAATAGAAGATGACTTTGGACGACAAATTTGACTGAGTTATGTTTATGATTTACAATTATATTTTCAATTTGCACAACAAATTTAAGGATTGACTCAGACTCAACAAAAAATGAGATTTACAGTAAATTTTGTGAAATTTTTTAACTTTGAACAAACTAGAGTTATATATTGGACATTTTTATCAACATATATAACTATTTTGTTTTATATTATATCTGATGTTATTTATAAGAAATTAGTTGTAGTGCATTTTGCACTAAAACTAAAATTATTACAACATATTTCTTATAAATAGAACCAAAGTATATTGGCCCTCCAAACATTAAGCATTTAGGGATATGAGTAAACCTTGTCATATGGTGGAACCATGTTAGCAATGTTTCGGACCATAAAGGCTTCACCCGGTTGGAAATCCAGAATATGAGATGGACAAACTCTCGAGTCTGAGCATGCAAATACCATAAACTGCATGTGTGCCATAAGAATGTTATATAATAGTATTCACTAGTGGCAACATAAACTTATTAAAAGAGAATCTGACTTTATAATATAATGAAAAACATCAAGGTCAATGCTTACTAGACCGTAATAGATTCAAATAATATAAAAAATTGCAATGAAATTTTTTTATATATAGGCATCAAAAGTCCTAGATGAGTACATTATACCATCTAAGAAAGTTGGGACCAATTATATATATATATAGTTATTAATAATAGGTTAACACATGCCCATGTTGTATAATAGTAGGAATAGAGGATTTAATTAATGAATCTGAAAACAATTGTCCCCTTTGAATTTATTTTGTTTGTCTGTTTTCATGTCGTTATAGTTGAAAGTACCAAATTCAACTTCACCATAAATTAATGTACCAGCAAGGTCCATGTGCCCAAACCCAAAGGGCAAATTAGGAATTAAGAAAACTAATTAAGTAACTAGCTAGTGATTATGAAACTAATAACATGGCTTACCTTTGGGCTCTGGCCTTTGGCAAGCTCACCATATAGATAAGGATTTTTCCTGAAAAATACAAAGCATGTCCACCCAATATCAGGGAAACTGTAATTCCCTCACTTGCTAAAAATAATTAAAAAGTAAAAATAGAACATGCATTGAGTACCAGCCTTAATTTCCGAAACGACAACGAAGGATCAAATTTAACACGAAAAGTGCCCTTTTTGGACCAAAAACAAAACATCTTTAGACATTGGCCATCTCATGCTTTTCATTTATTTATGGTTGATTAAACATCTGCTTACGTTGCCACTTAATATTGTAAACTTAAAGTGCCACCGTCTGTCACGCTTTCCATTTTATTTTGAGGTTGTTATGTGACGAAAAAGGGATAAAAGAGGACTATGCATCAAAAAATTATTTTTAAATATTAATAATATTTTGTTAGTTATTGATTTTATAAAATATTGTTTATTTTTTTATTTTAAATTTTTCTAAAGTAAAATACAATAACAAATTTCATAATATAAACTTCTAGTTAAGACATGACATAAGTAAATTATGATATGGTATATTTGGGATTTATTATAAATAACTTGTACGTGCCATGCAGAATGCCACATTTTGTACTTGTACATAATAATAAATTCTATATTATTATAAATTTGATATGGTATATTTGTACACAAATTTTTAAATAACTAGAGTAAAATATAATAATAATTTTGATATGATATGTGCTTGTACATATCAAATGTTTTTTAAATTAAGGATTAATTTAAGATTTTATTCAATGATTCAGTAATTATAAAAACTAATTAGAATATATTGAGATAGTAAAGTACATCAATTTTTGGATTTTTTTTTATCAAACATTAGTTTTTGGATTTAATTGTTGCTAAGGTAATTATTCTAATATATATATTATTCTAAAATATTTAGAGAGATGAGATGATGCTCTAACTCAAGATAGGAAAGTCTCAAGTGTTAACAAAAAACACCTTACACTTATTTCACCTCAAAAGAAATAGTTATAGTTCAATAGTGAGACATGTTTATGTTTTGTAGTACGAGATCTTGTCTATTTGATCAACTCCCTTGGAGTTTTTTTGGTACATCAACTTCCTTGGAGTTAAAAATATATATTATGTATACATGCATATACGGATGTGCTAAAATATGGATTTAATTTTCTTATCAAGATTCTTATTTTATTCTTGTTTACTACAAAGGAGTAAAATCCAAAAAAAGTATACTTTTATTTAATCATATAATCAGATTACTATTATACACTAATGAACTCTATTCATAGTATAGCAAATTCCAACCAATTAGAAGGTTCCTAACTCTATATTATGGCTAGGTAGAGATAAATGAAGGAAAAAGACAAAGGAGAAATTAAAGATACGTACTCAAATTTCTCATTCTTAAAGTGAATAAACCCGGTTCTGATCCTCTCCTCCGGGTTAAACGGCTTCGAACCGGCGGCATCAAGCTCCGCCGTCAGCTCCTTTATCTTTGCGGCGGCAACGCCACCGAGCTCAGCTTTCTCACTAAAGAAAAAAACAGAAACCAAAACGCGTACGAGGTAGCTCATTATTTTTATTTTTTATCAACAAAATATTAGTTTGTTAATTTTATTATAATTATTAGTTAGAGGATTCAAATTCGTGATATTTTATTTATTTATTTTTTCTATCACTTTCCTTTGTTAGGTCAACTTTATATTTCCTAGATGGTGATATTTGTGGGAGAGGAAACTTAGCGAAATGACAGAAAAGGACGACAATGTTTTTCTGAAAAGAGTTACCTGAGAAGCTTGGTCAGACTCGTGATGGCTTCCTCGTATGATTCTCCTGCCATCTCTTCCTTCTATTTGGGTTCCAAACAAAAACAACACACGATCATCAATCTCTTCATATATATAATGGAAATCATCATTCATAATCGATGAATCGATCAATAACTAGTATGTACGAA
This sequence comes from Glycine max, assembly GCF_000004515.6. Classification (NCBI taxonomy): domain Eukaryota; kingdom Viridiplantae; phylum Streptophyta; class Magnoliopsida; order Fabales; family Fabaceae; genus Glycine; species Glycine max. Next base: position 3,196,929 of record NC_016088.4, on the reverse strand, counting down.
ATCTCTATGAATTTTACAGGTAAACAACAATGGATCAATTAATGATTGATCATCAAAGAAAGAGATTGGTGGAAATCAATTACTTAATAATTGTACGTATACGTGAATTGTGTATGAATCTGGTGGACGAAATGAAGAAAAAGAAAAGATTGGATATGTGTGTAGCTTTTGTGCTTTCTGGGTGGTGAGATTTGGAAGAAAATAAGGAAGTTTGTGTTTGTGATATGATAAGCAGATATATGGCTATGACTGTTTGAGTTTTTATTGGCTGTGTAGAGAGGCAAAGAAGGGAATTAGCCACTCAACACTGGTCTAAATTTATTGCCAACAACACAAACATTTCTTTCATTTGATTTCAAAAAATAAAATAGAAAAATGGTAAAAAAAAAATGTTATGCTCCATTACGGAAGTATAAGAAAAAAATAACTAACTAAAACTTAATTGATATTATTTAATTTTATTAATCTCAAGGAAAAAAATAAAATTATTTTTAAAATATTTTTTATTAAACTTGATATCATAAATAAAAAAAAATGATTAAAAATAAAATTAGAATTAATAAAGAATGTTTTAAGAATAATAATATTACATAAAACAAAATTAGTTACTTACATTTTTTAAAACACCTTCTCTTATTGATTAAATAAAATTTATTGAAAATTATTAAATTTAGTTAATCTCACCTTTTATATGAAGAATTTCTTTCTTGATTTTATAGTTTTTAATAAAATTTAACTAATAATATAAAATATTATTAACATAGAATATTTATTGAAACTTAATATCATGAATAAAAAAGAATCATTAAAATTAAATGAAGAGTATTTTAGAAATGATAGCATTTAATAAAATTACATAATTTGCTTATATTTTTTAATGCACCCTTTCTAGTTGATTGGATGAAATTTATTTAAAATCACAAAATTTAGTGAATCTCACATCTTATATGATAGATCTCTTTTTTGATTTTGTAATTTTTAATAAGTTTTAACTAATAATTTATTATTAACATAATATTATGAACACTCGTCTAAAAAAGAAAATATAAGGAAAAGTGAAAATCTTATTTATTTATATAGTAAAATAAATAATAGATAGAAAAAAATGATATCTTCTTAAATAAATAACCATGTCTTTATAAGATTTGTAATATTATATTAATATTATATTTTGTTATAGGAGAGGGCTAAGGCTCAATCCATTTCCTTATTTCTTTAGTATAAAAAACTATAATATATTATTGATAAATTATTTTTATTTTAGTTTTTTTTTTCTTCAGTGTAAAAAGATTCTCTTTTGTTCCCCACTTTCTCACGTTGACATGAACTACCCCTTTGCTCTCATAAGAACAGTATTTTTCTTTTCCATTGAAAGTGGTCCAAAAGTGACATAAGTGGAAGGTAAGAAAAAGCCAGCTCTTCTTCCCGATTTTCTTGCCATATAAGTAGAGACTGAAAAAATACGTGGGCACAATTTTTCCCCTCACATTTCAATTTCTTTTTTGGCTAAATTAAACCCATTTCATTATCATGGGTTACTTTCTCTCTCACCCATTTCTTTCCTTTTACTTTTTTTCCCACTAAATACAGGAAAAATACTAATATTTAACAAGTCATTTCAATTAACTAGAAATTAACTTATAGTAGCTCATTTGTTTAATTTATAACTTTATTTCACTAGAAGAAAAACATTTGATGAATGAGTTTATGCGTGTATTTAATTTTGATAAGACATTGATTTAGTTAATCTATAACTTAGTCAACCAAAATATTTGATAAAAAAGAACAAGTTATTAGAAACATTTGGTTATAATTATTTTTTAAACTACTAAATTTAAAAGTTTTAATATGATATATAGAAGATATTAATGTACAAGATGAAAAAATGTTAATTTTTTTGTTTATTATTTTCAATCAAATGGTTAATAGTTTCAAAAGGAATAATTTAATAAATATATTTACTTGTATTTATATTCCAAACAATATTTTCTTAAATTTTATATTTTTTACTTTTATGACAACGACATTTAGGAGATAAAATCCCTTTTAACTACTTATTTCTTATTTTTATTTAAGAAAATGAGTATTATACTATAATCCTTTATATGAGAAATGTATAATTTATATCTTAATTAAATTTTAGCACATAATATTTCTAATCTAAAAAAGGAGCAAGTGCATGCAAGCTGTAATTTTTTGTTGTTACAAAAAGTGTGCACTATGCAGGCTATATTTTTAAAAGAAATTTAGAAAGTTTCTTTGAATACTTTTGGTATATATATTATTCTCTAATTAAAATTAGAGTCTTGCCTTAAAAATTATATTAAAATATCCTTAAATTATAAAAATTTAATTTTAATTAGAAAACAACATAAAAACTGCATCTATTTGCTACTTTAAACACTAGCATTATCTTCGTTTGGAAAGGTTGGAACATCAAATTAGCATTAGTAATTAGAAAAAACAAGGGAAGTGGAATGGAGTTTGGTATGGCTATGGTATAACCCGAAATAGAAGGCGTGGTGGGAATTGAGAGGTTGTGATGACCAACTAAAGCAATTTTTTTGCTAAAGTTGACTTTATTGAGAAGGAACATCAAAAGAGAAAGTGATGGGACAATTTAATTGCAATTAATTAGCTATTACGATTGACTGAGCTTGTATGAGGTTTCAATTTCAATGAAAAAAATATAGAAATGATAATTAGAGTTGAATTTATATAATATTTACAAAAAATAAATTATACATAATAAATAAAATTCTTACTAACATATTATTTGTATGAGTAGAACAACTCGAATCTCTTAATTGAAGGGGAGTTGTATTTGAGTGTTATAAATAAGAATATGTAATTGGAAATAAAAATTTATTAAAGGTGATCCAATCAATTTTTAAGCAAAGAATTTTTGTTGAAAAAAATAATAAATATTATTTCACACCAATAATCAAAAACTAAGTAAGCGTTTGAAAGTTTTGAAGTATTTGTTTAATGCATGAGATTAAATTTAGAGTTGGCGTTTAAAAATAAAATTGAACTTTGAAATTTTAATTATAATATTTGAATTTTTTTTAAAAAAAAATTCATGAGATTTTGCATGCTTTTAAAATTTGTATATTAAATCAAATTTTAATTTTAAAACCAAAATAACCAGCCCTTATTTTTCCATTGCATTTTTTTTCTAGTAGCAATATTTTTTTTTCTTTCCTTTTACATCCATTCCCTAATTTTCTGAAATATATTACTTTGTTAACTTAGTTTAAAATGTCAGTAAAGAGATTTATCCCATAATCTTTCTTCTCTTTTTTTTTTCTTCATCCTTAAGTCTTTCCTCCCTAATTAGTAATCTATTATAGTGAAAGGGGACGATAATAATGGTAGGGGACAACTATTATACATCCCTGTCATTGTTATGAATACAACGATAATTAAACTTCACAAGATAAGTTTGGCTTCTGAAGCTTTAAATTAAGCTTTAAATTAAGTCTAGCTCTCTGGCCAAACCCAAGCTTTAAATTTGGCTTGATCAAATAAATTGTTTATATTTAAACGTAAGTTTTTTACAAGATAAGTTTGCATTTCTAGTACTCTACTATATACCGTAAAAAAAGTACTCTACTACATCTAAATCCTTTATACTACTAATTTTCAAAGTAGTTGACTTGATGCCTCCCTTGGCCTTGACATATGTGTGCCATGTGAACTATAGACTTATATGCATATAATTATTATTTTTTTGTAACACTTTATATGCATATAATAAGTTTTGGTATTAACAACTAGACAAATTATAATTAAGTAAATTTAATCAGTAACATTTGAAAAGAAAATGACAGCATGTAGACTCTTGTTATATAAGAAAAATGCGTGGTATATTGTGTGTGTTTGTGTGTGTGTGTGAGAGAGAGGAAAATTAAAAAAAAAAACATTATAAAATTATTAAACAATTTTTAAGTTTAATTTTAAAATTCTTGTCTTTAACTACAAATTAGTTTTTAAAATAAAAATACCACCTTACGTCTTAAAAAAAATAAAAACTAAATTTTAAATAAACTTATAATAAAATTAATAAATTAGTTTTGTTGGTTTAAAAAAATTTCATTTTTTAAATTTTCTTTGAACTTGGATATGCATTGGGTCGATTCTAGGACATCCTCACCCACACCCTCACCTCCCCCTTCTATCTATCTGTGTACTATATCATTACGTACTTAACAACAAAAGAAAATTTTCTCACCAACACGTTATGGAAAAAAAAAAAAGAAGCAAAGATAGACATGAAAGTTGAAGCATGATTTAATAAATGAATAATGTACCGAGACAATCTTGCTCGTGCAACACAGCATCATGCACTTTTTTAATGCTCCAGCCATGACTCTCTTTACCCTGTCATGCACACACAAATCAATGATATCAATCTATTAATTACTCCGACAAGTAGGCAAATTGCTATTGATAATCAAGGAAAAGAGCAAAAGCAAGTTGTGTTTGGAAATTGGGGTTGTACTATTAACACATATGAAAAACTACTTTAGAACAACAAACATTCACTGTCCAACGGCGAGAAAGTGGGTGAAAAGTAGTAGTAATTTCTCATGGGTGCCAAAAGCAGTAAAATTCTAATAATTACGTCGCATGACAGCACTTTGTTGGAAAATTAGGAAAGCTCTAAGTCCAAACCTTAGGTTATACAAATTTCAACAAATTAATTGGAAATAAGAGAGGAAATTGAAGAGAGTACCAAAAGGGTAGCTAATTTGGTTTAGTGTGGTTGAACTTTGTTCTAGCTTGTCCTGTGAATGAAATTGTTGTTACTAAATAAAATGAGAGAAAGAATGGCTAAACTGTTAGGTGTTTCTGCTGCATAAGACCAAAGGGAGAAGGAGAATGAAAAAGAATTTGAAGAGAAGCATTTAATTTACCAAAAGGATAAAGGGGTTGTAACGGACACTGCTTCCTTATCTCAATTCTCACAGCCAATACGAGTGAAGAGTATTAGCTACTATATCATGTGTCCTTAAGCCACAAAAAGTGGTGACTCTGAATGAAACTATCCTATCGTTGTTGCATAAAATGTTTTCTTGGAAAAAAGAATATTTTGTGAATGTGATTTGACGCCGTTGCCAATTTGTCATGTAATGCATCTGAATGGATGGTGTTTGTATGCTTTTCTAGTAGTTCGTTCTTGGCTTCGCAGATTTAACAATTCATAGAGTACCACGTCATATAAAAATTTAATACTATCAAGTTATTTCTCCATTGTATTTTCTCTTCATTATATTTAAAATTTTGAGTTGCCTTGTTTTTATACAATTCATATAAGATTAGTAACTACAATTTTTTTTCTTGCTTAAGGAAGAGTAATGTTATCCAAATACAATTTAGAGAAATTATATTTGTAAAACATATTTGTATAATTAAAAATTATATTAAATTAGTCTAAATGTATTCATATGTGTCACTCATCAGTAATATTTTTCCAGCCTCCTGCTTTTATAGAATTTTATTTTTCTATTCATGCATTGAAATTAATTGTTTATGTCACTTTATATGAGTTTTGTGTATAGAGATGATAAATATAGAATTTGGATTAAATTTTTTAGCCCAAAATAAATACGGACATTTTAGTCTAACCTAATATTAAGATCGTAAAAACTTGTTAAAAACTCACAAAAATAAACTTTTATAGGATTTGAGCTTCATTATTTAATCCGAATTAGATCTGGACTTTTTTAACCCATCCAATTATAGTCTGCAACCAGTATAGGTGTATTTTACGAATAATAACGATTTTTAATTATCATTACATTTATTATTATTTTAAAAAAACTATTTTCCTTTTTTTTTTCTTCACTTCCGGCTCTGCTCCCCTTTGTCCCCCAAAGAATTTTAATTTTGGAGACCAAATTAATAATTAAACCATATTATAACTATGATTTTTAAGGTTTTTTTTATCAATAAATATTAATAATTAACATGCTATATTAGTGAAAGATTGAATCTCATAACCTCCTTATCACTCCAACACCCTTATGCAATCATTAAAAAAAACTCCAATCCTTATGTCAGTCTCCCGAATACCAAATCATCTGTATGACTTAAATCACCTTTATGACTCTTATGATCTATGGGTATAAAAGCAGGAATTAACTTGTCACTCATCACGGCCTATATAGTTTTTTTTTTTCCGTTACAACTGCAAAGATTTTGCATTTGCCTGTTAGCTTTTTCGTCTCATTTCTGATTTTAGTTGCTTTATTTCTGATTTTTCAATTTGATTTTACTTCCTTGGTTACAGGTACTATTTGGAATGTTCTCTTATTCAAAATTAAAACATTCACACTATGATAAAATTAACTCTTTCAACTAACTGCTAGAGGGGACTGGTATCAACAATATGGTAATCAAATTTTGAATCTTAGTTAAAAGAGGTATTCACAAATCACAATTAGTCTCTGTACCAAAAAAATTGGGTAAGGATAAAGATTTATTTTTTCAACTAAGCTTAATTTACACATTTACATAAAACTCCATGTTGGAGTTCCACGTGGCTTTTGTAGTGATAGATAATGTACAAATGGAGCCATATGCTGCGCAGTTTTCTATTCAACTGTTCAGAACTTTAGATTTATCCAATTATCTTTCTATAGAATAATACAATTTTCTGGATTGAGATTATGTACGGTCTCCTGAAAATTTTAGATGAACTTTATAAAACATATATTTGCCTTGTCTAGGAAGGATAGAGGAGAGGTTGATCTTGTTTTTGGTTGATTCAGTGGTAAATTCTCTCCAAGGTGCACGTGCATCTCAGCAACTGAATCATTCATCTCAGTTGATAAAAGAAAAACTTCACTGTAACAAAGGTAACAAATATGAATCCTTTTCCTTAGTTTCATGTTTCATCTAATATGCAGAGTACCAGAAACAAACTAACAGATTTTTTAGCCAAAACCAAGAAAGAGGGGGAATCTAAAGAAAATATGGAAGAGGGGGAATCTAAAGAAAATATGGATATTGATCATCTTTAGCATGTGAAAGCTTGGCAAACTCAATAATTTTGCAAATAAAGGGTTTCCACAATTCATTTATGCTAGAAAATGTGCTGAGCAACCGTTTTCCCAGTTTCTCTTTCTGGACTCTGGTTGTGTTGCATGAGTTTATTTTATTTGTTAAAGGGTGGTTTAATTTGGATATCGTAGTTAGCAAAGTATTGGTTCCTTCTAAGGATTTGAATAATGCTGCTCATAAAGGGATTAGCCTTGGGCTGAGAAAGGAGGATTGATGTTAAAAAAGAGGATAAAGTATCTTTAGTATATGATTGTCTATTATTTAGGTGTTTTGAGTCTTTGAAATATACAATTGATTGTTCAACTATTGATCTCTCAGATGTACAAAAGGTCTAATGAAGAAAAGGATGTAAGTAGTAAGAAGGTAAAGCTGCACATCTCCCACCCCCTTTTTCCATTTTAAATTACCTTTGGTGGTCTTTGTCATTTATAGTACTTTCTATGACAGGTTAGAAATTGTGATACAGCAGAAAGCAATATTCAAAGGTACAAATATAATATTCAACATCTATTTCTTACTTCATCTTTTTAGGAGGTGAGGAGCAATGATTTTTCTGAGTTTTCTAAAACAGCCCACAGATTGTGTAGGTGTTATTAGAACATAATTGTAATATTTTGACATACATTGGCAATTTGTTTTGTTTGAATGGGATGCAGCGCGATTGTCGATGGCGAGGACACATCTGAGATTCCATCATTCCCATTAGGAAATTTGAGTACTAGTTGGTGCTCACTGGTTTGTAAACCGGCTGCTATTAAGACAGCCAACAGATACTTCTTGCTTCAAAAAGTAACTCAGTCCTGGCCTTCCCCTGCCTTGTGTTTTGTGGAGACAGTGCCTCAAGATGCACAAAGTTCTCATGTTACAGCTTTTAATTCAGGTGATGGATCCTCAAAGTCGGACAACGAACGGGATGTTCATATTGTAAGAACTAGTACTCCATGTCTGAACCTATCTCACACTGAACATTAAAATTGTCTATTTTCAAATTTGTGGCACTGCTGGACTTGTGTTTAACATCAAAATTGTCTATTACCATCATACAGTCTATACTATTGCAGGCTATTTATGTTTAATAAGTATTCATTTCATGTTTCCAGTCAATGCGGTTAATGGAGGACTTTCTTGATCTTGCTAAAGAAAATACAGAAAAGGATTTGGAAACTTGTGGTATACTTGGTGCCTATCTTGTAAGAATATTAATTATAAAGTATAAAACCTTTAACTTATTGCCTTTGGCTGCCATGTAAGGTTTTGTTTTATGGAAAAAAATAAGGAACCTGATGTGATCATATGCATTACAAAATTTGAAACTGAAATACCATTATATCCTTCAATTATCCAGGAGAAGGGAACCCTCTATTTGACTACCCTGATCATACCAAAGCAGGAATCAGCTTCCAATTCTGTTAGTATCCAGTTTTACAATATTTTTTAGCACATATTTTCAAGAGGGCCTGATTTTATTATTAATTGTTGCTAACTTGCTGCATTGAATCACAGTGTCAAGCTACAAATGAGGAGGAAGTTTTTAAAATTCTAAATGAAAGATCCCTTTATCCTGTGGGATGGATCCATGTATGTCTTCCAACCTATTTTGCAATCGATTCTGTCAATGTTGGATGGGTCAGGTTTGGGGAGAAAATATCAATCCAAACAAACCTAACTTGTCAACTGTTGGGCTGTAAATATCATCAGATCAGGGATGAAACCCAACAATTAACAGCGTGTTTTGATCATATCTATGTCACTTCATATTGGTGGTCTAAAACCACAATTCTTATAAGGAAGACAAATGTTCCGTTACATACATGTGAGGTTGCAGTAGGAAACATCCTAAGCATATATCTTAGGGTTGGATGGGTTAGGCCCAGGGGATTAGATTCAGGGCTGATTGGGTAAGCTTCTCTATAATCACTTCTAAGATGATAAAATAAGAAAATAATGGAATGAGTTTCTTATGAGTTAAAATGACCTCTCCATTAACTAATGTGTAGATATCTTCTCATCTTTTACAAATTAACTAATGAGAGAACTTTTACAAATTAACTAATGAAGGGCTCATTTTAGCTTATGAAAAAACTCATCATTTTTTTCTCTTAAAATTGTTTCTAGTGAAGCTTATCCAAACAGGCCCTCACTGTGTTGGGAACATGTGTTGGGAACAGGTTGCGATATTAAAAATTCAAAACTGACCATTGACCTTGTTTTGGTTGGGTTGTCATTAAGTAAGTTTAGTTGGTAAGGGTACAAACTTTGTCCAAAATTATAGTTTAAAGCATGACAAGTACTAAAGCATACTAGGAGTTTTTATCCATCAATTAAGTGGTTTTCCCCTTCTTTGAGATTATACCTTTTTTTGATTAAAATATACATCACTGGTATTATCTTAGGGATCACTATAGCCAAAATTACTTTTAAAACCTAAATCTCTATAAAAGACAATATCCTCCTGGTTTGACTTCTCTAACCCTTCTCTTCTAAATAATTTTAGACACATCCTTCTCAAAGTTGTTTCATGTCATCGGTGGATCTGCACACTCAATATTCCTACCAGGTGATTGATCCAAGTTTTTTTTGTTATTACACACTTTTCTTGTAAAAGCATTTTTTTTTCAACTATTGTCAACTTGTAACGGCATTAGAGTATTATCTCCTTTAAGCATACATTTTGCATTGCATTCCACTCGATGAATTTAATTAAAATTTTCAACTTAAAATATTCCCTTTAAAATAGCTTTAAGAAGATTGCTGTACATAGTAATATATGTGAATTTAATTCGTTTTGCTTAATTTGATGATTAAAGTTGAATTGTAATACCTATCTATCTAATTTGAGAAATTACAATTACAAAATATTCCCTTTAACAAATCAACTTAAAATGAATAGCAGGTGATAATTATAATCAACCTAACCATTAAAACTCGCATGGATATTTACTAAAAATATATTCTTTCTATTCTCCCATTGCAGACCATGTTTGGACTCACAGTTTGGTGTTATTTTATCAGGTGATGATTCCTGAGGCATTTGCCATTGTCTTGGCACCAAATGATACCTCAAGGTTACCTACTATCTCTTGTTCTAAGATATGGATGAATTCTCACAAATTCTTAGTTATCTTTGCGCTAGCATATTAGCTGTTGTTTTAAATCTTAAATTTGGATATTTAGTTTATTCTACTTGTCATTTTTGTCTTCTGTTTTTGCTTATCTTTTTTTAAGTAATTCCTTACTTATGATTGAATCCAATTTTCATTTGAGATAATGTACAATATTTTGAACAGAACCACCTTACATGTTCCTGTGAATTTGATTGGATTGTTATAAGCCTACTGCAGATCTACAATGATAAAGTACTTGTGCCTAGCTTCTCTTGAACCACAATATAAGTCTATTTCCGAGTATAAAAATGCTATGTTAAGAAAGGGTTGTAGTCCACGGACGCAATAAGTTCACTAGTTGTGTAATATTTTGTATTCTTTTAGTTTTATTAGGAAATGCAAAGAAAAAATATATATATAGAAAAAGAATTGTGTGTGAATTATTTTAACAAATGCTGATAAAAGCATTCTGGAACTCAAATTTGTCCAGGAGCTGTGGATTATTTCGTCTGACCAAACCTGAAGGAATGAATATTCTAAAAAATTGCCAGGAGACAGGATTTCACCCACACAAAGAACCAGACAATGGCAGCCCCGTATATGAGCACTGCTCCAATGTGTACAAAAACTCCAATCTAAGGTTTGAAATCTTTGATTTACGCCAAAAATGACTTTGATGGCAACACACTGTATCATATGACAGATAGAAGCATAGTTACAAAGGAATGTCCCAGTTACACCTGAAAGAAAAAAGCTGAATACTGAATACAACAGTTGTAATGTTTGGTTTAATGTAATAAGGTAGGTTTAGTAAGTTGGATACCAACTAACTATCCACGCTAAATTCAAAGCTTTAGGAAATAAATTTAATGAGGATTACTTTGCTTTCTAGCTCCATGCCTCAGAATTTATTCATCTAAGTTCACCTTGAATTCCAAAAGGTTGAAGTTGCTGTAACAAGTCATCACATGCTTGAAACTTAGAAATTGATGCAACAGACTATCTAATTGTTCACGTGTGTAATGTTTTGGCTACATGAATCTTGTATATTTGAATTAATGGAATGATGTTAGGTTGGATTTTTTGGATTGTTTTAAAAAAAGACAAAATGAAATAAAATACGGTCAATATTGCATTCAATTTCATTGAATACTACATTTCAATATTTCATTAGTTTTATCTGATACTCCTGTTTCTCTTCCTCACTGATCTCTTGGAGATGTGGAATAGAACCAGTATTTTTCTTCCCCTTCCAAGGGATCCAAATGAAGCTTAACTTATCGCTTAAATCTTTCAACTTTCGCCAAGGTTAACAATTTGTTTAATTACTTGCTAAGCAGTCCAAGTAATACAAATAGTGGTTATGTTTGGATTAATGTTGGAAAAGTACTTTTATGAATTCCAATACATCATTGTGAATTCTAATGCACAAATGAAAAAGGAAGAATTTATTGTTTTAGGAGTAAAATCACTTTTAAATTTTCACAACTGAAATCCAAACATCTTCAATGTAAATAACTTATTTTTTTCTTTTGACTTTTGGTGAATCTATTTAGTTACATGGATTTTTCTTTGGTAAAATTATATATAGTCTTCTAAATTTAAATTAGAATTCAGTTTCTTGGATTTTCCCACATACTTGTCATAGACATCGACAGCCTTGACTCTCATCCTTTTTTGGGTCATATTATGACTATTTATTGGAACATTTTGACTGAAAGATCCCTCTGTTTAGTTCAAATTTTACCCTGTCCAAAAGCAAGCTCATATATATTTATTGTTTGTTAGCTTCCTCCAATGTCACTCTCCGAAAAGAAGTCTATCATCTGGAACAAAAAAATGAGACTGAACGGGATCCTCTTGTAACTACGACTCTATGCAACTTTTCTTTTTTGTGTGCATACAATAGTGCTAATAAAGTTTAAATCTAAGATTTCATGTAAACTATCTAAATCCACCACTATTAAGTCAATTATGTTGGTTTTAAATCGATGCACCTTGTTACCATTGACTTGTTCTTCCGAAAGTCCTATAAAAACTTCCAACACAAATGCAAAGGTAAGAAAATAAAGGATCTTCCTGCTTAAGGCCCCTCTCAGGTGAAAACCAGTTTCTAGGATGATCAATGATAATTCTCAGTTTCTAGGATGATCAATGATAATTCTGCACTCATCATAATAGCATAAGAAACTGTAGATACCCACCTCATGATTGTAGGGATAATTTTTTTGTGGATTTGCTTGAAGCATTCCCTCCAGAAAAAATTACAGTCCACCCTGTCATATACTTTTGCCATATCTAATTTTAAAGCCATTCAACTCCTCTTTCCTTTTCTTTTTTTTTCCTCATAAAATAAACAATCTCAAAACTAATTAGAGATAGAATTATCCGTAATAAGTCTCCCGGAACAAAAGCACTCTTTGTAACTTCCATAATATAATTTGATAATATGCTTAAATAGATTTTTGGTCTTGATATATACCTGATTTTTGTGTTTTATCCATGATAAATTTTTCTTTCGAATCAGATTTTTAATATTTTAAGAGTTTTGTCCAAGATTTATGTCATTAATCGAGATCCGTGAACTGCTTAGTGACCATTAATTGGATGCGTTGACATGTCACATGTGATGCCACAAGTAATTTTTGTCTGGAATTACAAATAGGAAAAAGTTTTTTTTTCTTTATTATTGATAGTTATAGATAAAAATGTTAATTATATTATTTAATTTATATAAGTATTGTCTTTTTTATAGTATACAAAATAAATAAGTACTTTAATATGACTTATTTTATTCACTTTTTTTGTTTAAAATTTGTCACAAGTTTTTTTTCCTAACAACCACTTTTTTAACAACTTCTTAATAAAATCATCAACAAAGAATCACCTCCTTAACTTGTAATTCATGTAATGTAAAAAAAATTAACAAAAAACATTTTACACTTGTTTACAACTGTCATACTCATATATATTGGACTTATACAAGTTATAACTACTAAATAATAAATATCATAATGTCTATTTTAAATATATTTTTATTAGTTGAAAATTATTTGAAAAAATTCATTACAAATATTATATTTTTAAATTTTAATTAATAATAAAAATATATTTAAAGAATATGCAGCCACAAACATAATTTTATCCACTAATTAAGTAAGGTCAATTATATAAATTACACAACCGTTTGGCTTAGATAAAAGCTTTCTTCAAGAATTTTATATCATAAGATCTCTCTTACTAACCATTTCCAAAGGTCTTCTGATCTTTTTCTCCTTATAGAATTTAAAATAATTGGTGTCTCACTTAGTCTTCTTTATTTATGCCCAAACTACCTTAACTAAGAGATGTTGTTGTAGTAATTGTATAATTCTCTCCTCTAAAGTCAAAGAGATATGTTTGAAACTTCTGTCGGCTTCTGCTATTTCCTATCTTTCTCTATAAGAAATGAACGGTAAAGAAAGAACACAGGCTCCCAACCAGAGTACATTGTTTTGTGCTAGTCTTTTAGGCCTTGTTTCGTGTGTATTTAAAATACCATTTAGTATAATTTAAATAAATATTTACATATTTAATTTAGTTTTGAGTTGAAATAATTGTGATATTTGTTGTATTAGACAAAAAAAATCTTATTTTCCTATTAACTTAATTTTAAAATAAAAATATTTAAACGCAATTCACATGCGCGTTTACATACACATTATTACCTAATTTATGTGCATTGACCGAAACTTTTTTTTTTAAGATTAAAGATATGTACGAACTCACAACTAAACTAATTTATACCATTAAATCAAAACTTCTTTTATTTATAGAAATTGAATACTATTAAAAAATTTATAATAACTTATTCTTCATCATCTATACTAGTATGAATTAGTATAAGTATAAAGATTTAAATAAATTTCTAGTCTCTGTAAATTAATATTTTTTATTTTTAGTCTTAAGTTTATTTTTTTAATTTTACCTTTTGTATGTTTGTATTTTTTTAATTTTAGTTCCGGTAAGATATTTTTTTATTTTTTTATGTTTTTTCAATTTTAATCACTATAAATGTGAACTTAAGTGAACTATAAATAAAAATTTTAAAATTTAAAAAAACTAAAATTAGAAAATACAATTTTATAAGAATTAAAAAAAACAAAAAAAAAACATACAGAATCAAAATTAAAAAACATTAACTTACAAAAACTATAAAAAAAAAATACTAACTTACATTAACCAAAACATATTTAAACTAATTATAAATCACATGACATCGATCCAACACACTGTATAATTAAATTTTTTGTCATTCCGATTGTCACTGCTGCTTCTGTTTACATTTATGCCGCATGCTAAGGGCGGATCCACCACCGACGTTTTGGACAGATCATTCATATTAAATGAATGTCTCTTTACTTATTTTAACTAAAAAAATAAAAAAGCTAATAATATGAGAATAATGCGTAATTCTTAAGAAAAAAAAAAAGATGACAAAGGTAATATAATTTAATAAAATATATATATCAAATAGGAGTATTTCTTTTATTATTAGAATAGATTCTGTATCTTATTCAAGTAAATCAGACAACAAAAATTCTCAAATAAATGTTTGTGCGTAAACAATTAATTATGTTAATTGCAATTAATAACTAATCGTTATTGAAATTGCTACTTAATTGAATTTCTCTACATATCTCCATCTACAAAATATATACATCCAAATATTTCAACTCTAGAACATCACCATCGAATCTAATTACATAATAGTAACAAATTAGGAAGAGATAGTTCCCTAATCCTTAGTTGTTGATGAATTTCAAAACATTAACTTACATACAAATAAATAAAATTTATGAATCAAATTAACAGATTATCAATAAGGATGAACATTTCTGCTCAATCCGTTGGCGTTGGCGAAGAACCCTAACATATTTTGCTTATACGGCAAATACGACTTCCGTTTATCGCTCTCTTTCCTCGCTCTGCTCATAATGTAATGCTTCTCGTGCGCAGACGCCGCCGCCGTCGTCGTCGTTGTTTTCCCCTTCTTCACGACGACACTTCTCGCCTTCTCCGCCGGCTTCGCCGGCGCCGCGTGGTTCAAGAACACGAACGCGTCTTTTCCGTCGCTGTTGCTCCGCAGCTTCACGTCGCGGAACCTCCACAGCTTCGAGAATCCCGTCGAGTTGCTCTTCACCGCCGCTTTCGGATTCCACTCGCAGTACGCTCCTTCCGCCGGCGCCGCCTCCGACAGAAATTCATCCTTATGTTCGACGAAGACCTTTATCGGCTGCCGGAGACCTTCTCCGCCGTCGTAATCGTCGGAGAACAGAAGATCCTGGTTGAAAATCGGAAAAATCGGACGAATCTGGCCGTTGTCGAACGCGTCGTCGGCGGAGATCGGCGATCCATCGGAATTCGTGAGAACGAAGCTAAACTCTTCCTCTTCTTCTTCTTCTTCTTCTTCTTCTTCTTCTTCTATCTCATCTTCGTTATGCTTCTCTTCGTTTTCGTTTTCGACTTTCTCTTCGTTGATTTTGAGCTTGGCCATGAAATCGTGTTCGAACTTTCCAGCGAACTCGTCGGAAGAATCCCTAAACGACAAAGGTGAGAGCGAAACGGCTTGCATTCTAGTGAGTGTGCCGCTGCGTTTTGAGGTGTGTAACGAGATTGAAACGACGACGGTTATTAATTAAGAAGGTGGTTGGTTGGGTGGAGTTTGCAAATGTTGTTAAATTGAGAAGGGGAAAATGATAAACTGTTCGGTTTTTATATATATGAGGTTGGGAGGCTCTTCGAATATGCGTGGCCTTTGATTTTTATTCCATCTTTTGATTTTCAATTTCAACTTTTTTTTTTAAGTGTTTTCACACGTTGCACGTGTTCGTTCAAAATAACACACGTAGACTCACCTCGCCTTCGTGGTTCCTTCCAGAAGTTGGGAATCTCCCTAATAAGAAGCCTTTGAAAGCTTCTCTTTTAAATGGATGGAGGTGCTTCTAGTAATATTGGGATACTATTGAAGATTGAATACTTTAATAAATTTGTGCATGACTATCCATGGCAGTGCAGAGATCACGGGTTACGTAATTTTAATTAATGGAACTGGCAGTAGCTGATCTCAGTGATGACTTTTTGTTGGTGAAGGATATGAAATTCAAGTATTTGTTTAATGAGCACGAGTAACACTATGATGACTATGCATCTACAAAAGATTATGTACGAGTATATCAATGTTTTCTTTTTGAGCTAAAAAATATAATTTTTTTATTCTGGGTCAATGGTTATGATTCTTCTAATTCATTGGATTAAAGACTAATTTTACATGAAAATCGAATACATTAAATAAATTATGTTTATTCGTCTAAATGCAATAACATCTTATACTGATAAAAATATTATTAAAAAAACAAAATAATGTCAATAGACTTGTTCAATTCTTCGTATGTGTTTTTGGAAGTCAATCACGAGGTGACACGTTGATTAGTCAAGTTCTTGGGATAGAAGCCAAAAATAGAAAGTGGTAGTTACGCGTATTACATTATTTCATATGTTCAGACATGTGATTAAATTATAAATTTATAATGTAAAAAAGAAAAGTAAACTTGCTTATTAAGTCACTCACTCTCCACACATACACACTTACACTAAACTTGTTTCTAGGGATTAACTGAGTCAAAGAGGAAGGTAGGGAGGGCTTCAGTTGCTTGATCGAAGTTATCAATAGTGGAGGTGTCCATTTGCAGAGACTAACGTTTAAGTCAGTAAATTAATAGAGTTACTAGTGGTGGAGGACAAAACGTACACAGAGGAGAGATTTTAGCACCTGCACACACACACACATACACAATCTTTCATTAGAGGAGTAGTTGGGGGAAACTTATGCTAGTTATTTTTCTTACTAGTACTGTTGATTTAACATTTTCTTAAGGATCATAATGTTCAACCATTTCAAGTATTTATTTTTTTTGTAAAGCAATATATATATATATGTTAATGAAAGATTGAAATTGTCACAAGCTCTGGCAACCTAATCGCAAATTACAGAGGTTAAGGATTAATCCTCATATTCATACCAATATGAGATGAAAGTGTCAGCACTCTATAGAAACGTTTATAACCAAAAGCACATAAATTACAAGGCTTCCAACCAATACCCCCCATCATTGGAGTATGATTATCCTTGTTGTTCTAGCATTTCCTTTGGTTGCAGATTCCAAGCATAGAGAGATGGGTTAAAACTTTTGACATGAGCCTTTGCCCAATTCCATGCTCTTAGCCTAAAAGCATTCAACAAAGCTTGAATATCACAATTTTTGTTATTGAATACAATCTCATTTCTGTGTAACCAAATCCCCCACATGACCGAAGCCCACACTATCCACCAAGTCATCGATGCGTTCTTCCTTGAATTGCCCCATTGTGTTGCCAAGAGTGTTTAACACAATCCTTTGGTAGCATCGCCCCTCACACTGCCATACCATGAATAACAGTAGTTCCAAATGTAGTGAGTGAGTCTACCTTCAAAGAACAAATGCTTTGAACTTTCCATGCATTCCCTGCACAACACACAGTTCATGTCAGTGATATTAGCAACAATGTTCCTCTTTGCCAAATTATCCAAAGTTTGTAGCCTATTATATATGTGCTACCTTCCATATAAACCCTTTTATTTTGGATGGTAGAATTCTTCGTCGGCCCTAGTTATCCTGCATTCAACAATAAAACTTCCCTAACTCCCATTTATGCAATCACTAACAAATCTCTCAAGAAAACCAAACAAAACCTGAACCGCAAATTTTTTGTCCTCTTTCTAATGCTTATAAGGCACTCGTTCTCACTCATTTCAATAATTCACTTATGAGTATAAGTATAACCAACAAGACTAGATTGAAATTGTTCAATTCACACTTAACTTAATCAACCAACCCACCTAATTGTTGATTCTCCTTGATCACTCTTTCAATGATCAATGATAAAGGACCAATAATTCTTTACCCAAGTAGAATTAGAGGAAGAACATGTGTAACAACTATCTTATTAATATCTTATTAATTTATAGTATTTATTATTTAGAGTTTAATAGTTATACAGTCACTATGTAAAGTTGACTTATAATATTATTTAATTTCAAATCATAATTGTTTTGACTTTTAAAATAATTTTTGTAAAAGTCAACAAATTATATATGATAGAATATTAAGAGAGTCTTACTCAATTGCATGACATGTGAGTTATTATAAATTTATTTTGATTTTTATGAATAAAAAATGTGATTGAATATTTATTTTGATTTTCACGAATAAAAAATGTGATTGAGTGATAATAAATAATTATTTACATTTTAATGCATAACATTTTTTCTCTACTATTTGTTAACTAAAAAGTTATAAGTAATTAGAAATATTTTGATAAAAATAGTTAATAAAAAAATACAATATAAAAAGAACCTTACATGAAGAAATAAACAATTTTATCAGAAAGATTCTTATGATAAAAAAGAATTTGAGGTAGTATCTTGATTTCCCATTCCTTGTTAGCCAAGCACTACGCTGATATATTAAACTTAATTTAATGCCTCAATGGTCCTAACCCAAGTTTGACTCGTATATTTCCATATCTAGCAACGTTGGGCTTTATTGACATTGACTTTCAAATTTATGAGAGGTGGATAAGCTTCTTCTGCTTCTAGACTTGTAGGAGTTGAAGAAATTGACTCAAATGAATAGATATCATTTTACTTCGTCATAGGAAAGTTTCATTATAGTATTGCAATTTGTTCAAATATTTCGTACTAATTACTCACAAAAAGTTGTTGAACGTTCATAATATTGATAGATGATAGATGGTGGTGGTAGTAAGCAACCGATTGGGGGAGAAAAAAAGACGAAATTAACTGACAATTCATTTGCATAAACTTTTAATCAAGTCAACTGTATTTTTTAACATTATCTTTTTTAATCCATACCAATCCTCTGTCAATTTAATATAAAAAAATTTAAATAAAAAATTAATAATATAAAATTAGAGACTGATAAAAGGGAAAACAAATGAAAGATTATGTGGTAAAAGACCGAGGAGATAAAACAATATAAAAAAAGACATTAATCTAGTTTGTTTTCTTTCAAATCTAGTATATAGTCTTGCAAGCAATTTGATTCAAACAGCCAATAGCAATTAACGGCATATATGGCTAGATATTCAGAAAAAAAAAGGGCATATATGGCTAGATTGTTGTTGCAAATTGTTATTTTATCTGTTTTTATTTTCGTAAGAGATTTTTTCATAGCAATTTCTTTCTAAAGTTAAACTTTGGATGATTTGTAAAGATAATTATATGAATAAAATAATAACTTATGAATGTAATTATAAGAATAAAATAAACATAAAATATGTACATAAAACATCTTATTATCTTCCTATATAGTTATAGGAAAAAAATACTGAGTATTTCGTACTAATTACACTAAGGCTGTTTTCCGGCAACAAAAATCACTCTATCTTTTTTAATATTTAATTTATTATTGTTTTTAAAAATATAACAACCTATAACTGATACTTTATACCTTTCATGCATTTTTTTTTCGTACTGTATATATCAGTACTCTTTATGAAACTTTGATTTCATAAAATCATCAACAAATTCCAACTCACTCAACATTATTTCCTATGAAAAAAAAGTTATTCTAGTATCTTGGGCTTGGACTCGTGTACTCAATCCCAAGATTTCATTGATTTGTTTTGCTTGTATTCTTAATTTAGAAGTTTTTTTTCTTTTCATTTCTCTTTCCTTACTTTGCCTTTGATTTTCTTTTTGTGAGCCCTTGTGTTTGGCTTCGGGTCTTGTAAGCTGTAACCTATCAAATTTATGGTGTGTTTGAATAATTGTGAAAATTAGATTATTTCAATAATCAATTATATATAATTAATCATTATTATAAGTAATTATAATTAAAATCAATTTTTGTTTAGGTGATAAGTGGATTAAAAATAATTAATTTCATTTGGACGCAAAAAAAAAATCAGTTTTTACATAACAAAAGAATGTAAAACAACTAAAAAAATAAGTTGTTGGAAAATAATCATAAACTCATTCCAAAGAGCAAACATCCAATTAGTTTCCTTTATTTTTTTTTCTCATTTTTTTTCACATCACATCATTTATCAATTTTGTCTCTTCTATTTCTTTCCTTTTCCAAGTATAGACACCCATTGAAATGTGCATGGAACAAAATCTCTAGTTAGACACATGTTAATTTTTCAGTAATTTCTCTTTTTCATTTCATTCATTTGCCCACTCTTTTTTTGTTGAAAATTTCTTTAACATTTTAATTAATGTGGTGTTTCTGTTTTAAGAGAATTGATGTTGTTAAATGAGTTAGAAGCCTAGAGTTGCTTGGCACTATCACTTTTGCTATTGACAGTATCCACGTGGGTGTCTTTTGACTGGAAATATTATTTTGACAAAAACACAATAGAATTGTGATTTGTCTATATGTTGGTGGAAAAAAACAAGATTCAATTGTAGAAGTGTACAATGAAATCACATTTCCGTTATGCAATTTTTTTCACCCCCAAATAACACCATGAAATTATGATTCTATTGTGTAATTTTTTTCGTCCCAAATAACACTACAGAATCATGATTTCGTTGTATATTTTTTTTTACCTTCAAATAAAACAATGAAATCAAGATTCTGTTGTGTATTTTTTTTGCCCCCAAACAACACAACAAAATCATGTTTTCGTTGTTTTATTTGGGAGTGAAAAAATGCACAATGGAAGCATAATTCCATTGCTATGTAGTTTTGTGAGGGTGTAGGATGGAAAAGTAAGAGAGGAAGGGAGAAAGGTTGGAGGTGTAAGAAAACTCAGAAAAGTAAAATGATCATTTGCTATGTCTTGCTATTGCCAATAGAAAATTTTGGTAATGACAATAGTAATGGCCTTAGAGGTCCCTTACCTTAAAGCCCAATCCAATATTACAACGATAGGTAAGGTCCGAGTCCGACAATGGACTCATCAAACGTGAGGGGCCCATATATACAGTGACGGAAAACCCTGGTCGTTAGTTAGTTAGGTTCCGAGTTGGAAGTTGAAACTTGCTAGTTATATGAAGCCCCCAACGGGTTTATACTTTTATGTTGCGCGGTAACCCGAAATTCAAGGAGAGAACCAAAGACAAGACAAAAACGAACATGAATCTATGCATTATGCAACCATGAAAACCAACTACCTAAAATAATGCTAACACAGAACGAATGAATGTTCAGGGCTTATGCTTGTGATATTGCTTTTTGCATTTTGCAGAGGCCATGCACCAATAATTTTCAGAATTATTAGTATTGTTTTTTTCCTCTTCCATTTCAACGCGTCGTCGCAACGTGCTGGCATTTTGGTTTCCCATTTTCAACGATTCGCTGGCCAAGAAGACTTCATCATCATCACCCCAATTCAATTCCATTCTTCAAACAGCAAGAATCCCATGTTGTTTTTGTTGATCTTTCGGCTTTGATTTCAGTACCCATTGGCATTTTCTGAATTTTCTTGCCATTTCTGAGAATCAAGTTAAGATTTTATAGAGAATCAGAAATGGCTAAGAATACATCGTCAAATGAGTCGTCTTCATTGAATTCCGACAAGGACAAGGCTTCCGCTCCGTTGCCGTCATCGGATGACTCAGAGTCTCCGAAAAGCACACCACCAAAGTCTCCGCCACCATCGCCGCCGCTGCCACCATCACCGCCGAAAAAATCTGCTCCTCCGCCAACAGAATCTCCGCCGGCGCCGGCGCATTCTTCACCGCCAACTCCGTCACAATCCCCGCCACCAACTCCGCCTCATTCTCCACCACCTTCCCCTTCTCCGCCAACTCCACCGCCGGAAAAATCACCACCGTCTCCGTCTAATTCTCCGCCGCCTCCATCAACTCCCCCGCCGTCAAAAGATTCAGCTCCTCCACCCTCTCCGTCAGAACCACCACCTTCGCCACCACCGTCGCCTCCACCGCCACCCCCACAAAATTCTCCTCCGTCACCACAATCTCTCACCCCTCCTCCACATTCACTTTCGCCTCCAACTGCAATTTCAACCCCACCTTCACCTGCTTCCCATGTTACTCCGCCGCCGGCGCCGTTGGGTTCAGGGCCAAACCACCCTTCACCACCGCGACCACCGCCGTCTACCCAACCGAAACCAAGAGGTACTCCCCCGAAAAGCGATCCTCCGTCCTCATCACCTAGCTCCGGTAATAATACAGGAGAAATTGTTGGTCTTGCTCTCGCCGGGGTTTTCATCATCGCGTTTCTTGCTCTAGTTATTTTCTTTATGTTCGGGAGGAAGCAAAAGCGTGCGAGTGTCTATGCCATGCCACCCCCTAGGAAATCTCATATGAAAGGAGGAGGTATAGTATATATTTTGTATGATCATCTTCAATGTTATTGGTGTTATAAGCAATTCTCAGAAGCACATTGTTTATATTGGCATAATCAAAATTTAAAGGTCAAGATTGAGGCAAGGAGTTGGTATTAACCAATCCCTGGTTCAAGATCAAACAAATAATAAAGTTTGTATTAAACTTTTTCTAAAGTATTTTAATGAGTTCAATAGGCTTGTGCAGCCAATGTAAAAGTTTTTAAACTCTTAACCAATTGAGGGTCACCTTGGTATTAACAACCTAGTGATAAATATGTTAGACTTTTGCAATAATTCTTAAAAGAGATACCTGGTTTTTGATTGATGGGTAGTGTAGAAATTTTTTACTGCCGTGCATGGAATTAAAGCCCTATATTATCCTGAAGTTGTGCTTATAGGCACTATGGTCTTGTTAGAATTGTTGTGATATGTTACCCTATTATCCCATTGTGCATCTTGTTTCATGACTAATTAACGATTTTGGCATGGCTTTCATCAAGTGCAGACGTGCATTACTATGTAGAGGAGCCTGGTTTTGGGAGTGGTGCACTAGGTGCCATGAATTTAAGAACTCCTTCAGAAACGACTCAGCACATGAACACTGGCCAGTTAGTTTTTACCTACGAAAAGGTTGCAGAGATCACGAACGGGTTTGCTAGTGAAAACATAATAGGGGAGGGGGGATTTGGGTATGTTTACAAGGCTTCCATGCCTGATGGCAGAGTGGGAGCACTCAAATTATTGAAGGCTGGAAGTGGGCAAGGAGAAAGGGAGTTCAGGGCGGAGGTGGACATCATCAGCCGAATCCATCATCGCCATTTGGTGTCATTAATTGGTTATTGCATATCTGAACAGCAAAGAGTGCTTATCTATGAATTCGTTCCTAATGGGAATCTCAGTCAGCACTTGCATGGTAACGTGAGTTTCTTTTATTTTTTTAAAGATATGAGTTTGTGTTTTTCTAAATGTATCAAGTGATTCTCATGTGTTTATTGTTTGTGTGTGTTCTGCTCACAGGAAGTAAATGGCCAATTTTGGATTGGCCAAAGAGGATGAAGATAGCAATTGGCTCTGCAAGGGGCCTGGCATATCTCCATGATGGCTGTAAGTATATCTTGCATTTGTGCTATGACATTATCTATTCTTACATACGATACATTAAAGCAAATGATAGAGAAATGATTTTTGCACACGGTGTAATGAAAAAATGTGCCCTATAACAGTTTTAAGTGGGTCCAATTAATCTTAGATTCTAATGGGCATGGTGTTCTAAAGGTGGTGCAAATGGCATAACTAAATTGGATATGCCTGTTATCCTTGTCAACCCAGTCAAAATTTTCTTTCAGCTCAATAAACTCCTTTTTTTAAAATTAATTTTGTGTTAATATATTTTTTATATTTAATTTTTAATAAATTTTGTGTTAATAAATTGGATATTTAATTTTTAATTAATTTTGTGTTAATATATTTTTTATATTGTATGATTTATAAAGGAATGAGATAAAATAGAATATTTGAGTTATTTTATCTATTTTTTATTTACAACAACTTTTTAAAAATTAAAAATCAAAATAAATTAAAACTTAAAACTCAAATTAAAAACTGAAAACCAACCCGAACGAAACTCTATTAATTTTGATCTTGTTATCCTCTCATTGTGTATTATGTTTGACGAAATTTACTAAAAGATATCAAAAGAATGGAAAAAAAAAAATTCTACAGCAGAGAACTGGCCGGAAGCTTAGGGGATCTTAAAATATGAATTTATTTTAAATCTGTACACTATATATTATGTCCACATGACACTATATGAGTTCCGTGTTAATTTTAAGACTGGTCTCTTCATGGGATGTTGACAGTGTTAGATGTTGTGAAAATTTCTTCAAACAAAAGTGACACTGATAAGTGTTAACTAATCTTGTGCAGTTTCTCCCTATTCTATCTTTCAATTATTATCTCAATGATAATTTGGTACAATTTTGAAAAGCTAATTGCTAAAGTATTTTATTTGACTCTAGGCAACCCAAAGATTATTCACAGAGATATTAAATCAGCAAACATACTTTTGGATAATGCTTATGAGGCACAGGTCTGCATATACTTTTTTTTTTAATCTAATTACTTATGTTTTGCTCCCTGATTGAGTTCTGGATCCTAATTTAGCCTTGTTTTAACACAGGTTGCAGACTTTGGACTTGCCAGGCTAACCGATGATGCTAATACCCACGTATCAACTAGGGTGATGGGGACCTTTGGGTAGGTTTCCTCTGTCTAAAACATAAAGCACAACAATCTAATGTATATGGACTTTCATGAAGGTTATCACTTGCTATCAGTACAAACACCTCTTTAGTAGGAAAAACAAAGGAGAACAAAAGTTTATATGATGATATAGTATAAAATTGGTGGTTATTAGAACATAGTATTCTGAAAATACTCTATAGAGAATTATTCTCAGTTGAAAATTGAAATATTGCTTCGTTCAATGATTGTTGTTTATCACTGTTATTTTGGAGGCCAAGTAGACATACTCTTTAAAGGGTGTGAACTGGTTTTTTTAGGTTTTGAAGTTTATAATGGAAACTTTATCAGGGAAAACCTTCAGTAATGCCAAATGCTAAACTAAACTACCACACTTACTCATTCTAGCTTCATTTCGCAGGTACATGGCTCCAGAATATGCAACAAGTGGAAAATTAACAGATAGATCAGATGTTTTCTCTTTTGGAGTTGTCCTCCTTGAGCTTATAACTGGAAGGAAACCTGTTGATCCAATGCAGCCCATAGGAGAGGAGAGTTTGGTTGAGTGGGTGGGTCTGAAAATTTTTCTTAGTTTTTGAATTGAAATACACTTAGTATTGAATTTGGTTAAATTACTCTCTGGGTCACTATAGTTGTCCTCATTTTAAGTTTTAGTCGCTACACCGAAAAAAAAAAACTGTAGGTTTTAGTCCCTACACATGTATAAAAGTTGAAGTTTTAGTCCCTACTGCTAAAACCAGAGAAAACTTTCTGGTGGTAAAACTGCTACAAAAATTTTCTGGCGATGTTAAACCGTCACAAAAAAAAATTGTGTATGGACTAACTTACAGTTTTCTAAATTTTAAAATGAAGACAACTAGAGGATCAAGTAAATCACAAAAAAAAAAAAAATTAAAATTCCATATTTCAACACAGTGCATCTAATCAAACAACTTTTAACATGATCAACTGCACTTGCAATGACGTTTTCTTCTCTCCACAGGCTCGTCCACTTCTCCTTCGTGCAGTTGAGACAGGTGACTATGGTAAACTAGTAGACCCCAGGCTTGAGCGGCAATATGTGGACAGTGAAATGTTCAGAATGATTGAGACAGCTGCAGCATGTGTTCGCCATTCTGCTCCAAAACGACCTCGTATGGTTCAGGTGATAACAATAATAGACAATTATTTTGTGTTCATCAAAACATTTCATCTACCTATTTATGATTATCTGCATTTGTAACATTTCTATCTTAATTCTTAACTCATTCAAATCATTTGCTAATATGTCCCTTGGTTTTTATCAGGTGGCTAGATCCTTAGATAGCGGCAACCAACTATATGATCTATCAAATGGGGTGAAATATGGCCAGAGCACTGTTTATGATTCTGGCCAGTATAATGAAGACATTGAGATATTCAAAAGGATGGTTAATGGCAGCTTTGATGATTCTGAGTTTGATATGAACAGCATGGAATACCGTTCAACTGTTTCAAGAGAAATGTCTGGATCCAGACATTCAAGGATGCCATATAGTGAAGGTAGTGATTCAGATTTTAGAGTTTTCCACGGCCAACGAAGCAATACGCAGAACATGTCTTGAGGGAACACACATACATGCTAGTGCAGTGCTGTGCATAGGCATATTGGAGTTTAAAGGCTTGTGGTTTTAATCAAACTAATTTTTTCCAAACACTTACTCCTAAAGCCAAAACTGATTTCACCAAACTCCTCTTCAGGCCGTTGCATCATCTTACAAAGCGTCACGGAAATTTTTTGGTTTACAGAAATTGCAACCATGACTCGTTAAGAGTTTACGAGTGTACTTGTCCTCTAAGAGTTGACTCTTTAGTAAATTTCTTTTTAGCAGACTTTGGACAAACTCTATAAACTTTAAGTAAACTCAGCTAGATTCTCGAGTTTACCATCGAGTCAACGAGTTAGCAAGTTAAAAAAAATTAGACCAAAATATAAGTTATTTTTTATTATTTTTTGTCTGTTTAGCATTCTCAAATACACTAAATATTCCTTTATTTAGTGTGTTATTTTCAAATACAAAATTCTCACCTTTAATAATATCAAACTCTTGTTCTCTAATAACATCAAACCCTCGATGAGAATGATCTACCACTACTATAACGTCTGCAAGTTATTATCTAGTAGTGATGTATTATTACTAGACTTATTTATTTAAATATTCAAAACTTTATGATTTACTGTTTTTTGAAATGTTTAATTAGTATGTTATTTATAAATATTTTGTTATTATTTTTATATGAAGTAGACTCTTAAAAATCTACTAGTTGAGTCCACGAGTCGAATCTATGAAATTCTCACGAGTCTGTGTAAATTCTCGAGTTTGATAATCTTGATTGCAACTATGAAAGTTGAAAAATATATTGAGATTGTCTTTGTTTGACTGCCAATCAAAAACATTATTTTCTTTTGTATGTCTTCAGTTTTGTTTTGTTTTCTTTTCCCCTATTTTTTTTTTCTTATAGCTAAGGATATTGAAAGCTTGTAAAGTATAAGTTTGTTGGCTTTACTTTTTAAGCTTAAATATGTTTTTTTATTCTTGATAAATGCGTAATTTTTGGATTTATTTTTTAATAAATTTTTGTTTTATGTTAAGCCCCTAATAAGATAATACTTTTGTTTTAGTCTCGTTGTATCTTAATAAATTAGCGAATTTTATGCTTGTATCTTAATAAATTAGCAAATTTTATTTTAGTTCCTACTAATAACTAATGAAAAAAGTTTATCAAAGAAAAAACATAGAATTCGCTTATGAGGGACTAAAAACAAGTGTCAAAGACCAAAAATAAAATTTTTGTTTTATTAGAAATTCAATATAAAACAAAAATTTATTAAAGAATAAATAAAAAAATAGAATATTTATTAGGCATAAAAACATATTTAAGCCTATGTTTTAATATCTATTATTATAGATATTTCTTATTGATGGGGGATGAGGAAGATTGAGTTTCTTAATGCACATTTGCAATGATAGATTGATTGAGTGTATATAAGTCATAATACTGATAAGAATCATTATATTTTGCCATTTTGAATTTGTTTTATGGCAGTGAGTATGTGAGTTGCAAATATATATTGAGCAGTTTTGAGACTTAGCTTTTAAGAGTATACTATTTATGCTTATAGTCCAATTTTTTCTTCTTCTCTCTAGTTGTGGAATGTAATGATGACTTAGCATTTGTAGATAACATGATCTTTCAGTCTATAATAATGATGACTTAGCTGATAATTATTTCATACACACAACTATACAAGTTCTGAAAATCTTAAGCTAACTCATCTCACTAACCCGTTAAAGCTCTAAAATGGTTCTCACATTTTTCCACTAACAATATATTGATGCAAACTCTATAGCAGACCCGCCAAATGAGCCACCCCACCATCTCCATCTGCCCACAAAGTTTTGCATTTCCTAATATTATTCAGCAGCCAAGTTCTTGAGTAGATGTTTATTTTGCTTTATTAATCTAAATCCAGTTCAAACTAAAGTTTCTTAAAACAAATCCAAATCAATTTAATCATATAAAATAATTCAAATACACTGATAAGAAGACATGAGAAATAAAATAAATAAAGTAGTAAATCATACAAATCCACTTTTTAATA
The DNA here is from genome assembly GCF_000004515.6 of Glycine max. Lineage (NCBI taxonomy): Eukaryota > Viridiplantae > Streptophyta > Magnoliopsida > Fabales > Fabaceae > Glycine > Glycine max. The sequence continues at coordinate 3,168,474 of NC_016088.4, read as the reverse complement.
CATTGATAAAAGAATTGTAGGAGGTTCAATAAACAAAGGAGCAAACAATACAAACATCCGAACATTGTAGAGGTACATGCTGTCAAAGCTTATATTATACTAAACTTAATTGTGAACTTGGGTGAAAGGAAGAAGCACTTAAATCTTCAAACAAGCTTGCGGGAGGCTTGAAATTTTGGATTTCAAAGTGGCAAGATTTATGACTACAAGAACAATGTAGTTTTCAGTTTCAAAATAGAACCCGTTGTGCAGTACAACAAAATAAGATAAAATTATGAAATTTGCATAGAATGAAATCCCTCTCCTTAACGGCGTCAATTGAAGTGATTATGTTTAACAAAAAATGGAAAAATTTTAATTTTAGAAAAAATATTTTAAATTCTTAAATTGAAACATACAAGGTGATTATTAAGTTTTGATTACTAGAGGCAATTTATACTATAGGGTGAAAGAGAGGAGAAATCGTAAAATTGTGTTTTCTTGTTTGAAAATTTAAAATTCTAAAATTTGGTGTCAATAACAAATTTATTCTTTTAATTTTTAAAATTCTATATAATTTCCTCTTCGTCTAATTAGGCTGGATACACATTCATACGGTTTGCAAATGATTAAAACCTACCAACATATAGGAAGGAATAGGAATTCCTCAAGACAAGTTAGGCATTGAAAACCTGCCAACATATTGAACTTACCACACCCCTCAATTACTAATTCCTTGTGAGAGTGCAACCCTTGCACCAATACTTCCCCTGCAAAAATTTAGGACATTCATTAATTAGAAGTGTAGAAAGGTGCAGGAACATGTTTTTCCCATCCTCCCTTGATAACCTTACTAGGTTTGACATATTGCAGAGTGACAGATCTCTAGAGTCATGAAAACTACTCCACCATCATAGCACTCTTTGTATGTGTATTTTACATTAATCATGTTATTTATCCGTAGCTCCTTTTGAGAAAGTAGTTTCCCCAACGCTGGAAGTTGTTAACAGTTTTCGCAATCTCACAACTTTAAATAAGTTAAATAATTGAGAGTAGGACTGACATCCATTGTGGGAAATGAGCACCTTTATATCCATTCACACTCAAATCCTAAAGTTGTTAGGTAGTAGGCTGAAACACTTCAAAAATCTCCTCAACATGTTCTTGTAATTCTCACTCTTCATTCCTGTCCCATGACAATTCCACTTATAATTTGAGAGATGGTGGATTTTTTTTTCAGGCAAAATAGTTACACCATTGTCATTCGAAATGCAACAACAACCCTCTCCTTCACAACAAATTGTGCAAGATCATGAATAAGATCATGCATTTTGAAACGTGTAATTTTGCCAAACGTGTGAGTCTCAATATCTTGAAAAAATGATCTCCAATATAATTCATTCCACACACCACCAGGCACCAGCATTTCCAACATCTAATATTTCATTAGATGAAATAAATCCATTAGCCATGCAAAGTTCTACAAATATTGCTTGTTTATTACTTCATCTTTGAGAAATATTACACAGTAAGCAAAACATTGTCTTAATTCTATGGGTAAGTTTTAACTTAATCTCAAGGCAAGCATTATAGTCTTTTCATTGTGTGGTAAACTCCACAAGTTGCTTTCCTTAACATTGAACCATTCTTTTTCCTCTCTTTAGATCCAAATCTTCACTGGCACGGTCACTTGCTGCTTCTATTATAGCTTTTGTCATTCACTTCAAACTGAAATCTTCCGCAACACATACCCATATTCTTAGCTCAGAGTGGTTGACTACCTTCTCATGATTGAAGATTAGTTGGACAAGTGTTGTTTTTCTAAGTCTGCCAAGACCTACGATAGGATAGACTAATAAATCCTTAGAATGAAAAGCATCATCAACAAAAAAGTCTACAATTTTGTCCATATCTTTTTCTCTTCCATAGACTTGTGGTTCAATGATGAATGAGGTGGTTTGGCGTCACTCAGTGACTTGAGTAACTTTACTTCTCTCATGAACCATAACAGTCAAATGAAACTTAATCCTTTCTTGAGCAATTTTTTCTAATCTCTCACTTATACTTTTCATTTTCTTAACAGTTTTGTAATAGGAAAAAACGTGCATAGGATGAAAAGAGGATAAGCAAGAGATTTTTACAAATTCTGATAGACAAGAGTTGACTCCTTCATATTCCAACTGCAGTTTTTCATAGGCATACTCGTCCATGATGTCATCCAGCTCATGAGCTGCATCTCTTAGCTTTAGCAGCCAATCCTTTAAAGATATGTCTGAGAATTGTTTCTCCTCGGCATCTTCATGCATAGCCAAGATAGCAGTGAGTAAGCTAGCAAGCCTTTTTTTCAAGTCTTGATCAAAACCCAGAAATAGTCCCAGCTCTTTTCCAATGAGAGAACTCAAATTTTCAAACACACCTTTAAGTGCAGCCTCAACCATCTTCCAAATTCTAACTCACAGAATGAAAATGCACGAGAGCTAGTATGCTTCAAATATGAACACGCAATGATATGATCAAGTGGTAAGATTAACAAGCAGAGAACACGATTTGCAAAATAGACTTGGTAAGTCAACAGCCAACTCACGAAGCAATACATGATTCAAGTCATCAAGCTGCGAGTCTCTCGAGTAAGTGGCTCCTCATATTTTAATTTGTATTTGATCGTTCAAGGAAGCAACCAATAGTTGGAAGGAAAATAAACAATACTGTTGTACTGACTTGTATTTTTATCTATTTTAAGGCGTTGCTTGCACTCTAATTACTTGAATTAATAATGTTAATTAGTGATGTTAAATGTAAAATTTGATTAAGCTAATTTTGTCTGTGCTATATTCATGATTCAATACTAACGGTTACTACATTAATCTAAACCACTTCTTGTATTCCAATTTCCAACTATCCCATTAAAGTTAATATAGTTAACTACTTCCTTAAGAATCTAAACATTAACGTCATATTTTAATTTTAAATTAATTATGAATCCATGCATTGCAAAAATACTGTAAATTTTTAAGATACATAAATTTCAAATATGTAAAATGTCATTTATTAATATTTTATTAAAGCATAAAACAATAAGTAAAAAAGAAGGAGTTGAATATAGAAAACTATAATTCTTACCGATAATATGTTATTATTATCTTTGCATATAATAATATTCTTCTTTTACCTAATCAAGAATTTCATGAATTGGTCTCTTTAGTATCCATTATTATGCTTAAGTGTCATTTGATATTACTATGAAGAAAAGTATCATTTGATTATTATATAGGTGTTTTTTTTAGTGTACCCTTCATTCACAGGCCAAGCATATCAAGGAGAGTAGCGTTGTGGTAGTTTTGGGATTTTATAAAAAAAAAAAAAATTAAAGTCAAAGGAGGGGCAGGAAGTATTTTATGGGGTGCAGGAAGCAAATGATTGAAAACAACACCAAAAGAAAAACAATTAAGCGTGATCTATTGGGGTCCATTGGGACAAAATCACCCTGGCCATGTTATTCCCACTTCCTTTTTCTTTAAGTTCATAGCTATGTTACACCGAAATTTCTGACTTCTTGCACTTGTCCGACACTAAATGTGGACACCTCTTCTAGAACGGATTTAAACTTTGTTTTCCCACTTTGTGATAGACTACCCCCCCTCTCCCTTTGGTTCTCATTGTGAATTCTCCTCAACAGAAACTGATTTTGTTATGTATGTAGAACAGATTCACAACAAAAACATGTTTCTACTGTTTTAAATTTTTTCAATTGTGCATGCTCTAGGATCCTAAATGCAAGGCAAACCTGTTAAAGCCTTGAAATATCTCACGTTTTGCCATTGATGATATATATTAAAGTAAACGCTAAGTCTCTAAAGTACATTAGTTACGAACTTACGGGTGACCGATTTGCGTGAGACAGGATAATCGTGAAACCCTGACCAATGTACCTTGTAGCCCGGACTGTTTGTTGACTATAATTTATGAATCCAGTTACCATAAGAAACATATCGTGAATATCTCTCAATATTTTTTTCTTTCTCTTGTTTGACACATGAATATATAAGGTTCATTTTTTTTTACAATGAAAACCGTTGAGACTAAGTTGTTAATATTAGATTGCCGAGAGAAATGGGTAAAAGAAATTTTCACCCAAGATTTAATAATTGATCTATTCTTAGTCTAGGCAAGGTCCATCTTGTTGCGATAGAAAGTAATAAGAATAAATAAGTTTTAGCTAGTGTAATAAAGATACTAATTATCGTTACAAAATTCAATTGAGCCACTATCTCCATCTCGCCTCAAAGTTCTGCATATCCTATTCCGAACATTATACAGGAGCCGCCGATGTTTTAACCAATCAGCAAGAGAAATAGACAAACCGAATCCATGGTTAAACAAACCATAAATATTTGACCACTATTTTTAGCCATCACATGTTAGAATTGAGCTAATGGTGACAAGTTTGTATAGTTGGTAAGAAGTTAGACCTCTTTATCAGTATTATAAGGAGTGTCTAAGGAGAAATTAAAAAAAAAAAAATGAAAATCATGGTATGAGTACGTGGTAAATTGTCACACTTTCTCGTTGCGCGCACTTGAAGACCTTGGTTTCTTTAATGCAGAAAGAAAGGTTATAAATTCATATGATCTGGATTAGTTTCTTTAACTTCTTTTATGATTGTTTGCAGCACAACTTCTGGTGTAGTTTTTGGCTCTCTAAATAATTGTTTCTTTTTCTTTTATAAATCTAAATCTAGTTCAAATTAAGTTTCTTAAAAGGAAAAAATCTAAATCAATTTAATTACACATAAAATCATTCAAACCCATCATTATTCTTTATCCAATCAATCCATCAAGTTTAAAATGAGTAATTTCTATTTTTTACACTCCTTTTACTTTTAGAAATCCATATTGCAGAGAGAAACACAAGCTTTTGTTTTCAAATATGAAAACAAGGCCATAAGAAGAGTAGAGAAGATAATTATACATTTCATCTTGCAGTTGCAAATCTAATAAGAGACTGAAAAACAGAGAAGATAAATAGAAACACAATGGTATAGATGTGGAACAGTTGCCAACAAGAAGATGGGCATGCCTACATAATATAATAATGTTCCCTAACAATTCCCTTCATGGACCTGGTCTTATTTTTCCTTGGTGGCCAAGCTTCATTTCGAAAGTTTTCACGTCACCATGATGAGGAAGTGGCTTGATTCCCCTGCCTGCTCCATGTCCATTAGGCTTGGAAGCTGCGATTCTCTTGTCAAACCCGAATTCGATGTCCACTTCTTTTGGACGGAAGTTGTGGTGGTTCTGCTGCTGCTGCTGCTTCTTTTGTGGCTTAACATGTTTCTGGTTGTGGCTGTGGCCACCACGACGGTTGCAAAGCCTTCCAAGGCAGCAAGCAACTGCAGAAATGACTATAATTATAGCCAAAACAACAAAAACTGACCCAAAAGAGCCATTTGAATGGTGGGGTGGTGACTCATATGTGACACTGGTAGGATAGACCTGGACAGGTTGCTGTTGCTGCTGCATCAGTGGCTGTGGCTGTGTCTGTGGCTGAACTTGTAAAGACATCTTCAATGAGAGAATTGAGAAGAAGGGAGAATAGTTATGTTGAGGGGTATGAGAATTGTGGGGAATAGGTGGATTTGGTATTAAAGCTGCAGCACTTGTTCTTTGAGTGCAGACCAAGATAGATTTGGATTTTAACTCCTCAAGCACTCAAGGGGATTAGGTGTGAGAAGTGGTTTTGTAAATTGGCTCTCTAATAAGTAGGAATTTTTGAATTTAGAAAAAAGGGGAAGAGGGGAACTTTCTTTAATAAAGAAGGCAACTAAAGATATTCTTTGTGTTTTTTAAACTTATTGGCTCCTATGATTGCTTTGTAAGGAGAGAAAGCAAGATCTTGCAGTATCAGGACACACAACACTCTCAAGGCCCCATGAAACTGCAGCTTTTGTTTACTGGGGTTTTCCCACTCATAATCATTGAATGAGACAATCTATGACTCTATGTAGTTAATACATGCCAAACAGTCATGATATTTTGTTGATAAGTGCTACTTTTCTTGCAACAAATTATAAAGGGATGTAGAGGAGACATTATTTCATGATTTGAGATTTTTATAGTTTCAATTAATCTTTACATAGTACATAATGAGTATTATTAACACTTTTTCACAAATTATGCGATGATACCATAACAAAGATCATAGATACATGAGCTATCTAATGAATTATTGAAGAAAGACATTTTGTAAGGCTTAAAAACGTCTTATACATGTTAGAGACTTGTTTATTATGCAATAGTCTCTAGGCCATAGACAATTCTGTTATCTTAGACAGTACTATACGGTCAGTTTTTCGTACAAAATACATACCTAGGGTCTAAACAAAGTAATTGTCTTTAGGAGTAGGATAATTTTCCAAATGTGATGCATAAAGGAATAATCTAGTCAAGGATTTCTCCGAAATCTGTGAAAGGGGGGGCACAGAGTGAGACTAACCCTGTTTTATTAATATAGGGATCTGTGCAAAAGTATCATGCACTAACCATTCCAATTGCTCTTATAAGCTTGATGGGGTCACCCTGCCCCGATTGTCCCTTTATTCCTTTGGAAAGAGGGGAATCAGCTTGTGATTGTTGAGTTGGTTGAGATATTAATTTCAAATAGGTTAACTTTGTTATCATGATATCATACACTTCAGTTAGTTAAATCAGTATCCTGGTGATTCTTTTCTTAAGTCAAGTTTTATACTTGTGTGTTATATTAAAATAAAAAGTAAAAATGATCTTCCGGCATTAGAAGTTAGAAGTTTCAGATAAAAGAATTACGGGTTAAATGTATTTTTTATTGATAGGACCTTTTTATTTTATTTTAGTCTTTATAAAATTTTATTTTGATTTTAGTATTTAAAATTAAAAATTTAAACTATATTCTTTTTTTTAAATATAAATCACATGTTACGTCTAAAAACTAATTGAGTAGTTGTAATTAGGTTAAACTGTTTGTTGTTCAGCATATGTAATAATCTTTTAGATAAGCTTCTATGCTATTGACTCCTTGTAGTATTGAGTGTAGCTTCTCATTTTATTACATTTATGTACATCAATAATAATAATAATAATGTGTTTATTTCTAGACAAGGACTAAAATCCTGTTATAAATCCATTAGGATCAACTAATGGTGGAAGTCTGGAGTAGATACATGATAATTTAGCTTTGATCTCAAATGTGACCTTTGTAAAAAAAATAATTTGGTTATTTTTATTGAACATGGGGAGTGATTTTATTTTATTTTATTTTATTTATTAAAAAAAACTGAATTGAAATGTCATTCTTTACTTAGCCATGGCACATAGGAAATCAGTATCAACCACCAAAGGATGAATGGGACATGAAACCCTGACATCTTTTCAATGGAGAAAGTCACCATTGAGTAAAGAGAAAACAGTATATATGAAGCAACCACTTTGAAAAATGGTTAGATAAATCCATTAAGCAAGCCAGCAAGGGTTGAACAAAAGGCGAAAAATTCCACTTCCACTCTTCCATGAATGAGAATATAATTGCCCGTGCAAAGTTTCGGTTCTGTTTCTTCAAGGGATGCCTCTGGCTGGCATCATGTGAGTTCTTACAAAAAGGAGAGTACCAGAATAGAACTTTAACATGCTTGCATGAAGAAAACTTTTTTATGAGAACTTCAGAAAATGGTTCTGTTAAAACTTTCATTACAATCTATCCTTTAAATTTTATTTATCGTCATTGCATCTAGGTAGGCCAGTGCTAATTTGCCTAAAGAGAGTATATTTTCTCAAGTAATGAAATTTAAACCTAAAACTTTTTTAAGAGGTGTGAAAAACATTGAATGGAACTAAATCATTTTAAAATTAAGTGTTTGAGAAAAAATTGAAATGAACTATTTCTGTAAAATGATTCGATTTGAATAGAATCCCTTTTGTAAAGTGTATTTGGTTGAGTTCGAGTGCACGATAATTTTTAATTTTTACAGATATAAAAAACCAAATCAAACATAAAGTATATAAAGAAAACTAAATTCAACAATAAAAACTCAAACTGTTTGAGAAAAAGAATTTGACCAAACTATATCTATGAAATAGTTTAGTTAGAATCAAACTGTTTGCAAAGTAATTTTTGTTTGATTTGGATCAATTTGATAAATAAATATAAAAAGAATCACTAAACCAACTCTAGTGGGTTAATGAGAATGAGTATTCAAATATTTGTTAATGTTACCTAATAACTATAAGTACCTGGCATTTCACAACATATGCTGAGTAGGTTCCTCAATTATCGTGCCACCTACAAATTGTTCCCCCATTAAGGGATTTGTTTTTATCAATTAAATTTGGCCAAAAACAAGCTTCTTTACCCACTATAATTTGCATTGGTCATGATAGAATTAGAATAATTTTCCCAAGTTAGACAACTGATAAAGCCAAACATAAAATTACATGGCAGATATTCAGTCAAAACAAGAAGCATCGTCATCAACAACATTTGTCAGCAATAGCATATTTGTCTGCAAAAGGATTTCATACTTGCTTGTCTTTGCGAGTGCAAGAAGTCAGAAATTTCAGTGTAACGTCCGAATGTAAAGCACTTTTTTTGGGGACCCAAAATGCTTCTTCTATCTCACCCTTTACAACACAAGAGAATGTGTGATGCACATTTTTTAATTTTAATTTTGCAAAAAGTAAATTTTAGATTCATTTCAAAAATAATCTTTGTCACGCCATCCTTCTTTTTTATGAAAGAGAAAAATTCTATTGTATGGGCCAGACTTGATTATGGATCAGTGAAGCCCATCCACACGTTAATGGGCCTGGCTATCGGGTCGTACCATGGGCCCACCGATTTAAGTGTGATGTATAAATTAGATTTTCGAAAACCGTTGATCATTTCTGCGCGCGAATTCCAGAGAGTGTTTGATTCTGAATGGAGTTTTCTTCGGCTCAGAAACTGTGCTTACATGTGAGTTTCTTCTTCTTCTTCTTCTCCTTCTACTGCGTATTGTTCTTAAAATTATATTTAACTTTTTTTCCTATGATTTTGTCATTGGTTCGTTTATGTAAATCTGAGCTTACCTTGCATGGGAGTTTCGCGATTTGTTCGGTTATGTGTGTGACGTGAATCTGCGATTACAGTTAATATCTTCAGCGTATCAGAGATGCCGATTATCGGAGCAGATTTGCAGACTCGCGGTTATTCTCACTCGTTCTTCATCTTCGCATCCTTCTCTTAAAATCTCTAGTAAGAAAATGTTTGCAAGTGTTTCTTCACGCTCTATCTATTGCGCATTTTGTTATTAGATAAATTTTATCCGAAGCAATTTGTTTCATTTTTCGGGCATTTATTTTAGTTGATTGAAAATAATGAATCAAAACGGTGTCGCTTGTTCAGCATGAATGGTGAATGATTTTAAAAATTAATAAATCCTGTTCTGCTTCACCAAATTAAGAAATTCTGTTTAGTAAAGAGTGGTGAACTTTTTCTTTGTAATAATATTTGAATTTCTTGAGAGCAGTCTCTGATACTGGCATTGGGAGCTGCTTGGAGGAATTTCAGGACTTGAGGTTTTCTTCCACGGATGTTGCTGACAATTGGGGTAACTGAACAATTCATTATTACAAACTGAGTTGAATTTTTTTCCCTCTCTTTTTTTGTAACTGTTTATTGATAGCTTGTTTTGACTTCCTTTTTTTTATCTCTTATTTATTTATTTTGCTCCTTGTAACACAGATGGAGTGCTTTCTCTCAAAACCACCGGTAAGTGTAATGTTCTCATGTTAGTTGTGCTATGATCTCATTGAACATATATATATATCCACATGCACAAAGTAGAAAAGAGATAACAATTCTTGTATCCGCGTCAACTCTATTGCTCTTGCATTGATATGGGACGTAATATGCTAGGCCACCCATTCTGTCTAAGGAAAATGGTTTTAATGTCTCTCTTCGTATTAATTTAATAGTAGGTATAGTTACTTTTGATATGAAGTCATTTTTCACCAGCCATGTGGAAATTTGTCAAATGTTTTATGTTTCCTTGGTGCCTGTGTAATTATATTACGTCACTGTTTAAGAGTAAAGCAGGTTTTCAACTATATATTATATTACCACGTTTAGTTTAGTTATTATCATGATTCTTATTGCAGTCTTTGGACATTGTAGGCATCGGCGATACCGAGATACATAATTTTCAGATAAACCTGAAAGGAAGTGGTTCCTCTAGAATAACTCGACTAACTCCAAACACAAAAAATGGGGCAAAATTCAGGCATGTAAGTCATTTGAACTACATTAAATTAAGATCAATTTGTTGGTTAAGTTTCTTTCTAATAATTGTGTGATTGTCTTATTTTGCAGTGGTAGTGAAGTTTGTATGTATTCTTTTGTTAGCCTTGATCTCTTACTGGCTGATATTCATACCTTTTTACAGAAGGTATGTGCTGACTTTCTGGTGCTAATTTGTGGAATCTCTTTTGTTGCAAAAAATAAATTACTTGGGATACATGAAACTTTTACTATGCTGCTATTTTCAATATAAATGTGTTTGATCAAACAGCTTAATTATCACTGTGCCTCAGTCATGTGATAGTCCTATAGAAATGGCAATCACTGCATTTATCGTTATAAAAAAATTTAAGCATGAACCAATATTGAAACTATTAGGCCATAACAAATGTTTCAATTATTAGGAAGCAGTGACAGCTGTAGACAGTGCTAAGGCTATACATTAGAAATTTGTGTGATTTTGCACTTCTCCACTGGGATGTTGTCTAAGGCAATTTGGTTTATCAAAATTTGCTATACTGAGAAATCAATAATGTGAGTGCTCCTAGTTTCTAAATCCCCACACCAAGAACAGTAAAAACCTTCACCTGACATATATATAAAAAAGAGAGAGAGAGAGAGAGAACATTAGCAAGCAGAAATATGAAGGTGGCTTTAATGTTCCTGAATGTGCTAAGTTTGCTGCAGCTTTGTTCTTCAATGCATGTCAAAATTGAGGCCGTTGAAGTTGTCATATCACTCTGTTTATCTACAAAACTATCTTCTGTTTATACTCATGTATCAAATTTCTTATTCTTTCAATTTATTTATTTATTTGTTGATTTTGCAGATGCTAATTTTAAAGATTCCTGTAAGTTAAACTGACACAAGTGAAGAATTCTCAAATGCATTCACTTTTTTTCAACCAACTTTAACTTGAAGTGTGTCAATGCTGTTGTTGGAGAGCTTTTTCCTTCTATCTCATGCTATCAGAAGTTAAAAACTCCACCAAATCATATTGCTGATTTGCACTTCCAGTTCCATATCATTGACATTATCCTAAGAAAACTTACAAATGTAATGCAGAACCCTTGAAGTTGGCACAGTTTTAGTGATTCATTCAATTTTTTTGTCCAGAATGTTGCAATTCAATTAGTAGCTGAAGATTGCGATGTTCCTGAATCACGATATGAAAAGGTTTTTCTTACAAATGAGTGCAAGAAGTTACCAATGTCGGCATCAAATCTAGAACTTCTCAAATCAGGCATTGAAGACTATGTACTTAAGCATGGAAATAATTTAAGTAACAAGTGTAACTCTTGCTTCCCAAGTTGGTAAATTCATAATCTCAAGTCAGCTCTCATTTAGAATCCTAACCTTTTTTGTTCTAGACTTGGTAGATTGATTACTTTCCTGCGGTTAAGTCTTTCAGGAAGAGATCTTTTCTACTTTTGTATGCTTTGATCATTCGTAGGTATCATAATCATCCTAAAGTTCATGAGATATGTTGATTATCACTTGAACATTAAATTCCCTATTTACAACACTTTGTACTTAGGGAATGAAATGCGTAGTAGTTTTGAGTTCTTTATATGTTGTCATAGTTGTTACGTAGAAGAACCCTTAATGTATGATAGAATCTAGATATTTTTCAGTGTCTATCAGCTACTCAGCTTATTTTGCATGTGAATTGTTGCAGGTTATTTATTATTAATTGGATCCATTTAAAATGTTGATCTGTAACATTTTGTACTAATTGCAGAGGAAAAATGTTACATCTAGAAGTAAACGCGAGAACTTGGTTTTCTAAGCCTTCTCAAAATATTTACTTTCTTGATGGATATGGCATGCTTAATAAAAATAGGAAGGGCCTCTATATTCTTAAATCATAGCACTAAGATTTGAAAGTGTCTTCTTTTTTGAACCTTGTTAGGGAGCAGCGCAAAGTTGGGAGTGGGGAAGCTTGCTGCACTGACAATCGACTACACATTGAACTGGTGATGGAAGCAGCCATAGTAATAAGTAACATATCAATGCAGAACACAACGTGCTTCAGGGAATATGGTAATAAAACAGAGGTCTGTTAACAATTCCCTTGAATTTTATGCTTTAGCTGTTTTGTTATATTTTAAATTTTATATATCTGCTACTTAATTTGGATGATAACAATTTTTACTATCAGGTTTTGTATTTCAAGGACTTTTCACCTTGTACAATCTCCCAATCATCTGTGAAGGCATTGCAAAGCATTGACTGGAAAACATATGGTTTGAATTTAGGAGGCATAGTGGAGCAAGATGACGTTACATTACTAGAATGGGAAAACTTCCCTACAGATACTCACATTGATATTGTGCTCCACTCATATCATAAACAATATCCAGCACTGAACAGATCCTTTTTATCTTTATCAGAGACATTTGAAGTGTTAAAACACGTCTTTTTATTTTCTTTGAATTTTTTATATTATATTTATTCATTGAATAAGTAACGATCCAGTAGTTCTTACTTAAACTTTGCCAGATCTGGTGTATCATTGCAGTTTATGTTCTTCTCGGGCATACATATTTCCCTATATATGTATGAACATTTGATTTTGTATGGTAATGTATCTTCTGAATTTTCTTTATTTATATGTAATTCATACTTCCTTGACATATTGATAAGACCACGATACCAGCTCCAAGGAAAATGTCTCCACTTGTCAGAAACCTTGTTAAGAAAGCAGTTAAACTTTCACTGGATGACTTGAAGGCGAATCATCCCCAGGCTTTTTTAAGTTCACGTGCCGTCGAGGTAAAGTCATCTCTAACATTCTCTCCTTTCCCCTCTCTCTAACACACATTTGTGGTCTGTGTAGACCCTCGTATTTTTACTGTTGAAAATTTTCCGCCGAATGTTTAGTTTAAATTTCTGGATCATTATCTTTTTGGTCTTATATTGAATTCATTGGCCAACTTTGCGACCTAATATTTTTAAAAAATGGTTCTTTCACTTTCAGATTCGCAGTTATGCCCCTGATCTCGCAAAGACAATTGCTGGGTTGATCTTGTCTTCCAGTGACTTGGATTTCCAGGGAGAATGTTTTTCTCTTCTTGGATTACAGTCCCAAGAAGTTGGAACTGAAATTGTGGAAAACTGTATTGAGGAAAGGATTGTTTCGGTTATAGAGATGAACGACAAGAAGTCCTACAATTCTCAAGAACCCGCACCTTTCCTTTTCGAAGAAGACCCAGTTGAGGAATTAGAGTTTCAAGAAAACGATTCCAGCCCCTTGGACTTTTAACTGTTTTAAGCTTTTCTTGTGCCCCTAGTTCGAGTATGTACTTCATTGAGGCAAAACGGAACAGTAGTAAATTAATAAGAATGAAAAGGCACTACTAATAGCATTTTATCACATTAATTTTCACAATTTTATTTCCTAAATTGTTTATATGCGTACATGTTTTTATTGAAAATAGTTTTGTCAAAAACTGAATTTCTGGGAGAAATTTCAAAAAGGGACTTGGATATCCTGTTGCATTTGAATTGAAAATAAATGAGCAAGAAACATCAACATCACACCAAAATTTTAAAAACTTGAGTCCATTCCTTATGTGTAATATTTAAAATTGTTAAAAAAATAATCATTACGGATTGTTGGGAGCCTAATTCAGATTCAAGACCCACTCCTTTGATGAGTTGCCCATTGCCTATGCTATCCACGAAGCAAACATAGAAGGTACGAAGTGTATATAGTTTTTTTTTTTTCGGGAATCTTACAAAACAATAAACAAAATCTCCATTTCATACTCAATATATGAATGATACATGACCAAAATAAAACTATAAATCAGACAGAACCCGGTGGCGCATTGAATTAGTATCTCCATTACAGTTATGGACATTGCATCCAAACCCAATAGAAAGATCAGAGTATTACGCATCCCAAGAAGTAAAATCCTACTACAATTTAGCACCGAGATGTCCTAAACCGCATTACATGAGCACAAATTCGAGATGTCCTAAACCGCATTACATGAGCACAAATTCGAGTTGTCTTGGAAGAGGACCAAGAAATAAAAGCTAGATAATGTTCACCCCTGCATCCAGAATTACCAATCCGCAAGACTCCCAAAGGCATTAAGCCTGTGAAGGGGGGGAAAAAAAGGGGGGGAAATCACCTCAGTAATTCAAGAAGAGGTACATCTTTTCATTCATTTTTTTAATGAACTAGAAACTTGGAAGGGCAACAAACAAGTACTTTCAATAATGCTTTTTTACCATAAAGAAGGAAAGAAACCAATAGCTACCTTATTGGCAATGTTGTTGGAAAGCCAGTCCAGACCTTCGTAAAGGCCCTCCCCAGAGGTTGCACAGGTGCTCTGAATGTACCTGGAAAAACCAGAAGTGAGTTACATTACAACAGGATAGTTACTAATATAGCACAAGAAGGGCTTTGTTATTAAAAAAATTACCAGTGGCGCTGTCTGAGAGAGTGTAGACCCAACTTGTCGGTAATCTCAGCAGCATTCATTGCATTAGGAAGATCTTGTTTGTTGGCAAACACAAGCAATACTGCATCTCTCAGTTCATCCTGAAAATTTTTTGAATAAACATTTTATGAACATTGTTATTCAATTGCAAAAATACATAAAACAGAGAGCAAAAGAACAAGGAGACTAATACTTCTAGCCATGGATCATGATCCTTGTAAACAATGAAGTTGACAGACAAAGAAGCATGTTCAATTAGAAGCACTAAATTTTCCATGAGATTGAGTGAGTAAGAACAGGTCATTCAATTTCCAAACAATGTCATAGTGGCATCAATATACAAGAGTTATCAGAAATTATGGTCCAACAAAAAACAGATCAATTTAACAACAGCAGCGAGATATGCTTTCAGTCATAGATTCAATAAAAGTTCTCACTACAATCAATAAAGACAACCATTGAATATTCATCATGTGCTAGACTGACGTATCGCTAGAAAAACAAGAGTCATAGTAGATAAGCAAAATAATTACACTTTCTGCTTAAAATGAACATTCATTTCATTCCTTCCTCAAAACCCAAGAAGCCATCTTTGAATGTTTCAAGACTACATAAAAGAATTTTCTTTATAGGTCACAACACGATTTTAAAACCTATCTCGACTAATTTACAGGTCCTTTCTTTTGGCCCCTATGTGATCCCAAACCTTCTTTATAAGAATGAGTTCCCTCTAAATGTCAGGATATCATCTAACATGAATAACTTTGAATATGAAGACATGGCTTAAAATTCCAAAATAAATTAACTAGAGTACCTCATTCAACATCCTATGCAACTCATCTCTGGCCTCAACAACTCTGTCCCTATCATTGCTGTCTACAACAAAAATAAGACCCTGGGTGTTCTGGAAGTAGTGCCTCCACAAGGGACGAATCTGCAAAGCAAATATAAGTATTCAGCCACAACAAGTAATGTTGTGTTGTTTGGAAGTGAAAGGCAAGTGATATATGCACTAAATATCGTGTATTTCCAGGGATGCTCAAGAATCAAAATTTTGACCTTGTCCTGGCCACCAACATCCCAAACAGTGAAGCTAATGTTCTTGTATTCCACAGTCTCAACATTGAACCCTGAAACAAAATAAATGCATCAATGCATATATATAACATAACATATTCACAACATTCCAGCACTCTGATGCACCAAATAGTAAACCCATAACACCCAACGTTTGTGAAAAGTAATATTAAAGTTGTCGAAGATTATTTTATTTACACAGCAATTAGACCATCTTCAATCCAGGATCTCACATCAAGAACAACATAATAACAAACATAATTTGGGATCTCGGTATTCAATTTGTTAAGGTTTTTTCGCAGATTTAGAAACATGTTGATCACACTCCATCTTAAGAGATCATCGACGCAACTGGCCTAGTTGCCCTGAAGTCAGTTATTATCATGAGTCCTAAATAATTAAGACGTTAGTAATTAAGATAATTCTATATAATCTAACCGGTAAGCCATATTCCTACAGGTAAAGAACAATTACAATACATCTATCAAGGTAGGAGAAAAAGAGAAGCATAGTTTAGAAACTCACCGATGGTAGGAATTGTGGTAACGATCTCTCCGAGCTTGAGCTTGTACAGGATAGTGGTCTTACCAGCAGCATCAAGACCAACCATCAGAATTCGCATTTCCTTCTTCGCGAAAAGCCGACTGAAAAGCTTTGTGAATGTCAGCCCCATTTCTCCTTCGGCCTGTGGATCCCTAATTTCACAATTCAAACAAATTTTCAATTAAAAAAAAAAACTCCAAAACGAAAAGGAGCTTCTAATCAAACAGCACAGTTTTTCCCGCAGATCAAAACACAGTCACGTCAACATTACCGGATTCAACCAGATCTCAAACAAATCGAGAAAAAACAGCAGCATGAAAATCGAAACGGGTCGCAACGAATAATAACAGGTTCAAAAAGGGGGGGGGGGGGGGGGGGAGGATCTGGAGAGATTGATCCGGAAACACTCAGATCAAAGCATAGAGAGAGAGAATAGCGGCAAACGAAGAGGTGAAACGGTAGAGAAGAAGTGATTCAATCGGAAATTGAAGTGCGAAGTGCAAAACTAAAATCTGATTGCATGAAGAGATTGAAAAAACGGAAAGAAGAGGATCTGAGGTTTGTGATTACTACCTTTGGAGATGAAAGGTTCGATTGCAGAAAGCGCTGAGAGAGAGAAATTGAAACGAAGGATGCTTTGCACCAACGCGAAATGGGGATGGTGAGAGAAGCGTCAACCAGAATAGAATTTATAAGAGCAACAAAGCTACGAGAATTATTTATTTCCTTCTTTTTACTTAAGAAAATAACCTAAAGCACCGTCTATGCCTCTCTCTATCAATTCTTAATTCTTCCGAAGCTTCCAAGCACATATTTACGACAAAACCAGTTAAAAGGAGAAAAAATATATATTTAATTATAATATTATAAAAAAAAATTAGTTTTATTTAAAATACTTACAAAATTATATAAAGAATTTATGTTAGGTTAAACATGATATTTCAATTAGTTTTTATATTTTTTTAGTTGAAAAGTTTTTTTTTGACTATTAGTATTGGGTGAATATGTTTTTTTAATAGTCTTTAATATTTTTTTAAATGTTATATGAACTAATATTTTTAAAATATTAATTTTTAATTTTTTATATTTTAGTTAATTTTTATCTTTAATATATTTATTAAAATTTTTAATTATCATTTTTAAATAAATTATAATTATTTTATATTTTTAAAGATTAATTTTATTAAATATTTATAATTTAATAAGTTAAATTTTAAAATTTTAACTAATTTTGTAAATTAGTTTTGTGAAATATAGTCAGTTAATTTTATTAGACATGACCATATTTGGTGAAATTAGTTGATAAGGTACTAAAAAAATTTAACTTCTGTTAAGGTTTAAATGTTTATATTTATCAACCTTTTTTACCAACTTCAAACTCAAATAAACTGTAGAACAATGATCCTATAAGAACATAAAAAGTTGTCATTTAAAAAAAAAAAGAATAACATTCAAACACAATAATTTATTTAATTCTCGTACCAGTTATACTACCGGTTTTCGATTGGAGCCAATTTTTTAAAACACTGTTGCCATTGATCCTCGTATAAAATATAAGACACAAAAACATAACCTAAAGCTAAGCTACATCTTCTCATACGACAATCCAAACTTCGTCACCAAGCACCTTCTCTTGTTTCTTGAAAAAATATTCTACTTGACGGAATGAGACGGAATGAGTGTCATTTGATAAGTTAATATTAATGGTCAATTTTTATTAAGAATATTACAGGAACTCATGATTTTTTTTCTTTTTTTTTTAAATCCTCTTCGAGCTATTAAGTTAATTTTATAATTCCTTTGAGATTGTACTTTCACACTAATGTTTTCCTTTAACATTAGTTGTCTAATAAGACCAAATCTAATACCATTAACATTTTTATTAGAGATGTGTGTTCTGTTATCTGGAATCCAGTATTTAGTGAAATTTTTTATTTTCTCTAACCGATTATATCCCTTTTATCGTTACCATTAACATTTTGGGATACCCCTAACATTTACTTTAACTAACACTATTCTATTTCTCTTACTAGGAACCGTTGAGAAGACAAAATGAAGATTTGCAGAGTATGCAAAATATAGTCGTGTGTGGCATATGGGATGTTGCACTTGAACATGAAGGGTGTCAGCTAAACAACGTAGAAGACAAAGGAAAAACGAAAATGATGCATTCTAACGTGAAGCTTGGTTTGAGTGTTTGTTTTTTTTTTTCATTTTCTATTTTCAGAAAAAAAATATTTTTAAATTTTTAAGATTTATAAAATATGTATTAAAAAGAATGTATTTAAAGGAATAATTGCGTTTTCACTTTTTCAAAAAAGATTGAAAACGTTGATTTTGGACCTGATTTTCAAAATGTTTTCAAAACAATATTTTTAAAATTTTTAAGTAAACATATTTTTATTCTTATTTTCTGACAAAAAAATACTCAAATCAAACATCATTTAATATTCTTTTTTTTTAGTTTGTTCCAGTGTGAGCATGCCTACTATAATCCACACATATCTCGAGAAAAGATTATATCCTAAGGACCAGATTTGTTTACCACGGTGTAGGATTTGTTCCCCTCCCCCAACCTAGAACTCGCCTTACAAAACATCCCAGTTTGATTAAAATGGATACTTCACCTCAACAATAGTGTCCAACGTCTTTGATATTTCTTAATATTTTGATTCTTTATTTATTTTGATGGGCTCCATGCTATTTCTTATTAATTTGATTTTTTTATATTTATTTTGATGGGCTAATAAATAAACCCATTTCACCTAACACCATCATTACACACAAACACCCCTAGCCAACACCGTGGTTGACAACTCTAATGTAGGGAAAGAGGCGTCGATGGAGTCAAAGACCAAAGAGAGGTGTAGAACACAGTCTTGTTCCAAAAATACTCATATGAAAGTCACTAATTTTTTATACTTTTAGAAATACATTTAATTAATTATGCAACTATATTTCCAAAAAAGTCTTTTTGTAAGTGTAAAAAAAATAGTCTTTTGCAAAGGCTTTTATGAAAGTATATAAATATACTTTTGGAAAGGTCATTCCAAAAGACACTAATTTTTTTTATACTTATGGAGAATCTTTTTCAAAAGTATGTTTGCATAATTATGGAAAAGCCTATCAGAAAGCATGTTTTTATACTTTCATAAAACCCTTTTTGGAAGTATATTTTTTATAATTCCAAAAAGACCTTTTTGAAAGTGTAAAAAAATTAGTGCATTTCAAAAAGTTCTTTCCAAAATAGGGTCCCAGTCAAGTATGGTGCCATTAGAGGCGTTTGCTGATGGTGCCCGCATCAGAGAAGAGGGGGCTGGTGGTGGTGTAGGGATATTTGTGTCCATTCAAGTCTTTGGGGGTGCAAGAAGTAAAAGCACAGGGTGGAGTTGAACTGGTGCCATTAGCCCCTTGTTGCTAATTTATTGGCTTGATACTCAATTTGGTCCATTTCTAAGTGCTTTGGGCAATCTTAGTCTTAAGCACATTTGTGATATTAGCATGAATTTGTGATCTTTTGGTTCACTTTAGGGGCTTTTTGTGCTTAGCACACTTATTTTGAGCTTGTCACTTGTTTTCCAGGGGTCTGTATACCTATCACACTTTATTTTGAGCTTGCCAATTGTTTTTCACTATTTTTTTCTAAGTCTCGAAAGTTTTGCGTTTAGCACAACTTAGTTTGTGCTTTGCACCCTCTACTTGGCGCAAAAGTTTTAGGTTTAGCACATTGATTCTAATTTTGTCTTTGGTTTCTTCAATTCTAATGTACTCTCTCTTTGGTTTTTCATTTTTTTGCACATGTTTTAGTGTTGTAAATATTTCTTCTTTGTCAATTATTGTTTTTCTTTTCCCCTTTCTATTTGCTTTCTTTTTCTTTCTTTTGTTGGGTTCTTATTTGTTAGATCTTGTTCCTGGTTGCAGTTTTGTTTAGCTGAAGAGAAGGTCCCTAATAAGGAAGCTTGATGATGAAGTTGTTGCTTTGCCATTTGATGTGCCAATATCAATTATGTTTTTCAATTTTGTGTTTAAATTCTGCTTTTAAATTTTCCGTAGACTCTTTAGTGTAGACTATGATGTTTGAATATGATTATCTAGTGTCTATGTTTGTGATGTTGATTGAGCACTATTTCACTTTTGATGGATTGGATGAATGAGTTAAGTGTTGGAATGCAAGTTGATGAATTTGATTGAATATGTTTCAAAATGCATTTGAGTTTTTGGTAGAACTTTAGTGCAGGTGATTGCATGCGTGGTTAATGAATTTGAGCCTTTGAGCCTTTTTGCAAATTTGTAGTGTGGAATGACAGTTGTGTTAGGAGAAGTGTGGTTGATTTTGATTGATTCTCACCATTCACTTGGTTTGGATTCATGAATTAAGATGATCAAGGCACTTTTGTTTTTGTTTTATCCACTTAAGCCATAAAGCCAACTTGAACAATTTTCCTTTGCTTAAACTTTTGAGCTGAAAGAAAAAAATTCATTGTTGATTCGCAACCCCATGAGCTTAATAAGAAAAACCATGTTTGAAACCTATGCCTTAGGTGTTAGAAAAGTGTTGTTTGAATTATGATGCTTGAAGCAAGTTTAGGAGAGTTGTGACTTGTGGAAAGGGAAGTTGGAAAGAAATGAAAAAGAGTGGTTATACATAGTATGTACATACACATGTAAAAAAAAATGCAAAATTGAAGAAAAAAAGATTGAAGTAAAAAAAATGAAAAGAAAAAAAATAGGGTTGTACACAAATAAAAGGGTGTAAAGTTCTTGGTTTGTAGATTTGGGCTAAGGAATTAAAGAAAAGGAAGGAAAAGGGGGTTCTTAATTGAAGCATCTTGATTCAAATGCATATTTTGATTTCTGTTTCTCCCCTTTGGTTTTGAACAATATCTAGAAATAAAAAAATTGTAGCCTTGCCCCATTACAACCCAAATAAAGAACTTATGAGGCATGTGTGAATTTCTGTGAATTATTTGAGAAGAACATCAAAGTTTGTCTGTATGAAGTTAGAGATGAATTCGAGTGATACACTATCTTGATACACTTGAGTGATGAGGGATACACAGTTTTCCTTGTGAGATGTTAGGATTCCTTGGTTGTGTTCATTAAGGGTCATTGTCACCTGTATTAATCTCTAGCTTGTCCTTGCATCATAGAGATACCTTGTACTCTTTTGTACCATGGGACATGCGAAAGTCTTGCTCATTTGAATTGGTTCCAATGCTTTACTTTTTGAGTTGTGCATAGTTGTTCAATCAATTAAGGAATGGGTTTACTTGTTCATCGTGTGTGTTTTCATGTCTAGAAGTTTACTTTTCTCTTACTTTTAATCCTTGCCAGGCCTTAAGTTTGTTAGTAATAGGAACTTTAGTTTAGATTGTTGCTTTTTACTTGTGAAATAAATTTTTATTAAGTTTTGGCCTTGTTTTGTAGGAAAAAAAGTGCAGAAAAGGAGTGAGAAGTTTTGGGAGTTGCACTTAGCCTAAATGGAATTGAGCTTAGCACTGGATTACCTGATAATGCTTTTGGTGAAGATTTGATCTCACGTTGGGCACTTAGCACGATTACTCTTGTGCTTAGCACAGTAATCTGGAACATAAAGAAGTCATTTTTAGGAACTACGATTAGCACAGAAGTAGTTGTTGCACTTAGCACGTCACTTATGAGTTGTCACCTATTTAAGGATTTCTTTGTACTTTTTTTTGCAACTTTTCATTATTCACGTTTTTTAAGTCCATTCTCTGCATAAAAGCTACGACAGTGACATTTGTGCTCTTTTATGGCTTCTTCATTTCTACATGGATTTTCTTCCTTTTCATGGCTAGGAGTAGCTAATTCCTTAGTTGTTGGGGTTGGATCTAGTGAGACCCACTCATGCTTTCCTTGTAAAACCCTAACTCTAACCTCATTTTAATCTATTGCTTGATGCTTCTCTACTTCTATGTTTATTTTCTTAATTAATGGTTTTATCACCCGTTTTCATGTTTATGAGTTGAAATGTGGTTGGAAAACTCTTTTTTACTCTAGATTTGAAGTAAAGCAATCGTTGGATTTAGACTTAGGAATGTGTTTAGATTCAATGATCTCTCTATTAATGCTTGGGTTTATAGTAAATTCCTTTATTAATGTCACCTAAGGGATTGGGGGTTTAATGGGGAATTTGATCTCAATCTTCTAAGGGATTAGAGATTGATGAATTGTGTGCATTGAGATATATTGAAATGAGTGTATGAGTTGGGTTTCATAATTGCTTTGTGTTCATTGTGCATGAAGAATAATGTTTCATGATGTCCAAACCCGGCAACATTAATCATATTAAGTGCTATCCATTTTTACTGCATACCACATGTTTGATAAAATTCCTAAATGTTTTTCTTCAACATTTTGTCCTTAATTGTGTGTTGCTAAAATCTCTATTAATTAGTGTTAATTTCCAATCAAAATCATCATTATAAACCTTATTCTTTATTCTTTAGCCTTAGTTGACAAATTGTGAATAAGTGTTTGATATTTCAATTCTTTAGGAAAATGATACTTGGACTTTCCATTTTATGCTATTTGTACAATTTGCTTCACTTGCCAAATATTATTAACAATCCTCCCATTATACTAAAGTGTTCAATTAGGTCCTCACATTTTAAAAAACTTCAATCAGGTCCTATTATTTTTTAAAAAATGCATCAATCTAGTCCTTTCTCTAGTCCTTTCTGTGAAATTTATGAATAGTGATAATTTTTAACCGTCACTTTAATTAAAAATTAAAATAAAGTAAATATAATTTAAAAATTAAGTTTTAAGAAATAGTAGCAATTAAAAACCTTCACTTTTTTGTTTCACTCCTCTTTCTTTTTCTCCAACCACCCAATTGCAGCCACTGAGAAAACCATCACAACCACCAACAATAACAACAAAAACACAAACATATATGGTTTGGTGGGATTTGGTGCACTGGGGATCCGGTTTGCTAAACGTGCCAACGATCCCGCTAGCCAAAAACCGATGCAGCATCCTAAGCATCAACGATTGGCACAAAACATCAACGATTTCTTCTCCCCAGAGGTTGTGATTGAGTTGTTCAAGGTAATGGCTAAACTGCGTATTGTGGCGGCAAATCGAATACTGGTGGACACTTATTTCGATGCTCGATGTTAGAGCAGTGCCTTTGGTGAAGAGGTGTTTTGTGTTGCAAACTTCTTTTTCTTCTTCCAATTTCAAGACAAGAAAGTGAAAGTTTATCTCTTTTTTCTCTCAATTTGACGGAAAAAGAGAGATTAAAACTTTTATCTTCTTCCAATTCTTTTGTGCTTTTTTCTCAGACCAATAGAGGCATGAAGAGAAGAGGAATGCTTTTAATCTTATTCCAAATTGAATTGCGTGAATATGGTGATGCATGATGTGTGACATAGAGGAATAATGATAATCACATTCTGAAAATGGTACTGTGTACTGAAACTGAAGCACATCTTGTGCTTGAGTCTTCTTTGTTAACAAAAATTTCTTTCTTTATTTTTCCAAAAAACCTATGTCTGAAATAATGCTTACAAATATATTGGTGATTAAAAACTACCACTACTTGGGGTAGTATAAGCTCAACCTTTGAGTGTATCTTCAGCAGTTCATATTTGGGAAGATAAATGGGTCCCTGTCGTCCTTGCTTTGCCTAGACAGAGATTTTCTAATGATCTCTCTCTCTCTCTCATGTCAGGTTTGTAGCTGTAGCTGATATGATCCATCGATAATCTAGACAATGGGATACACAAATTCTTAGATCTCTTTTTCCTGATAACAATTCTAAAAAATATTGGCTATCTCTATTTCCCTCTCAATCCAACAAAATAAACTGATGTGGAAACACTCAACGATGGTCTTTTTTCTGTGAAGTTTGGATACCATGTTGAGCTCAAAAGATCCTCTACAGGAGTCCCTTCTCCCAGCTCCATTCATGGTGATTTATGGCACAAGTTGTGAAAGATTACAGTCGTCCTGAATTTTGTGTGGAGGGCTTGCAAAGACATCCTCCCGGTGATGTCCAATCTAAAACTCCAAGTTTATCATATCTGTTTGAGGTGTGGAGAGACACCTGAAATTGTGGTCCATGCTCTCCTCTTTTGTGAGAAGAACTTGGTTTGCTTTTCCCCTTAGTGACATTTTTTTAGTGTAAGATGATGACTATGCTTTTGTTGATTGGTTTTAAGGTAACTTGCAGAGGCTTGACCCGAGTGCTATGGCCAGAATTTGTGATTTGCTTTAGGCCATTTGGAAAGGGAGGAATGAATGGGACTTCAACAAAAAGAGATTTCCAATCTGGCTCCCTCTGAACATGGCAGTTCCCTGAATAAGTGAGTATTGCAACCGATAGTTTATCCAGTTACAATATAGGTGTTTATAAGTGGGAGAAGCCGTCTTAGGGGTTCATCAAAGCTAATATGGATGCCTCAATCCTGGAGGGAAACGGGACCAACCTTGGGGTGATTTTTAGATACCATAATCGTTGGCTTTCTGTTGGACCATTGAGCTATCTCAGCAACTTCTTTTCTCCAGGGTTATTTTTAAATTGAATTGTCAACAACTTTTCTCAACTTGGAGCAGGAGGCCTTCTAAAGGTCTTAGCTATGAGTTAGTTAGAATTGAGGATGTTCCTCCTAGATTTGGTTCTTATGAATGATGATGTAAGGCCGTTGGCCAAACCATTTTCTTGCTAATATTGCATCCTTTACCTAAGAAAAAAAAAACCGACAAAATTTATAATTCTAACAGCGTTGTCTCAATTGGACGGGAAGAACTTAATTGAGATAATTTTTAAAATTAGAGGACCTAATTGAATTTTTTTAAATATCAAGACCTAATTGAATACTTTAAAATAATTAGAGGATCAAATTAAGTATTCTAGAATCAAAATGAACCCAGCGACGATCATTGGGAAGTGGGGCAAAATTTTACACATCTCATCTGAGTGAAAGCCTGTCAAAAAGGTGAAGCGCTTTAGTCCATATAGATGTCAAATTTTTAATCTTATCACTATCATGTGACTTGCGAAGAAAAAGAATCCTCAATTGAGAGTTCCACTCCAACCAAAATTGATAATGTTAATACAACATAAACTAAAAATGCATAATTTCATTCATTAAATTCTTCCATATTACCAATATAACAGCATTTTGAAATCAAATCGGCATTACAAAAACATTAGGTGAAAGAAATTAAAAGTTAACTTCTAGGAACCACACCTAATGCTAACCACAAACCATCCGGCACTATATTTTGATGTTGAAATAATCTGGGTCAAAGTGGTGCAACCGTACATAACCATCTTCACCTCCACTTGAAAAACTACACAAGAAGAAGAATATGAGAGACCAGTATAGAAGTAAAAGAAACAGTCTGACAGTTATTAAACGAGACCATTAAGAAAGCTGTATCACTGAAGTGCAGTGGTGAGTCAAGACTCTAAACTATTAAATATTTTGATGCACATAATTGAAAGAAAAAAAACAACCAAATGTCACAGAAATCAAATGGAGAGCCACATTTGCAACATGATTTGAAATTACAAGTCATAAAATTTTCAATTTACTACATTGATCGACCTCTAGAAAGCTAATGTTGGAATTTGTCAGGAATTTTCTCTTCAAGCTCAAGGCAATTACAGTAATACAGTTATATAATACAAAGAACAAGTACATCTAGAAGCATAAATTTAAAAGTTCCACCTAATTTGAAGGGCAAATAATGAAATAAATTATTAGGCAACAGAAATGGAATATTAATAATTTCATCCGTTCACAATCAAAGAACAAATCAGAACCAGTTCATGTCATGTTATTATGCATTCTTCCTACATCTATCACCATAACTACTATATTTAACTATAGGGATCTTCATTCAAGGTTAAATTTCACGTAAATATTGATCTGCATAACCAAATGTTGAAATTTATGCATTACACATATATCAACAATTATACAAAATCCAGGTTTTGATTGATCAATGTAGTCAATCCCACCTAGTATAACAGAGAGGCGTTTATATTTATACCGTACATATTGGACAACTATGCGTAGTAAACACCAGATATTGAGATTTTTAACAGTTGTGTGAAAAAACAGTTCGTGTTTGTTATACAAAATAGAAGGTTTAACTTTAACAAAATCATGGTTGTCAATTTCTCCAACAAATCAAACAACAGAAGGTTTCAAAGAATAAAAGTATGTCATGATAAAATATAAAAGGGAGTTGAAGAACACAGAATATACCTTTTTCCATCAGGGTTAAAAGCCAATGCATTAATTGGTCCAAAATGCCCTTTTACACCCCCAATTTCTTCTTGAAGAATCTAATCAAATGAATAACAAATATGAAATAAAAAGCAAAATAAGTAGATGTTACATATCATTAGAGAACTAAACATAGTAAAGGAAAAAAAAAAAAAACTTACCTTGTCATAGAATTTGGCTTCAAATTTGCCAGCACGATGATCAGTAGTAGTAACAGCTGATGCATCCTGACCACCTCCAAGTACCACCTACACACAGGACACGGAATTCAGAAAATCATACAAGGAACATATGACCAAATAAAAAATATAAGGTCAAAGATGTTCATAGGGTACTATCAATGATGAAATATTTTGGATGTGCATTTATTTTATAAATTAGGGCATTGACAATGAACAAGAATCATGATTGTGGTCTATGTGGAATAAATCTCTAGCAAGAAAGAAAGGTGTTGAAAATATATTTAACCAGGTTCCCAAAATTATAGGATGCCGATTTCAAGGATAAAGACCTCAATCAAATAAAGCAGAAGAAAAATTACTTGCATAGATAAATGACAAGAATATCACAACACAAGGTTAACTAATTTACAACACACAGATACATACATGATCAAGTAGAGGTGACATTGCAACTGCATTGACCGGCCGTTCTGTGACATATGTCTTGATAAGAGTCAATGTTCTAGTATCCCAAAGCTAAATAAAAATTTAAACAAAAAATATTAGGAGAATAAAATCAAGTCATGAAGAAAAGACAAACATGAGAATTAACGGAAAAAGAAATCAGGGAAACAAAAAGTTCATACCCTAGCAGACTTGTCAAGGGAGCCAGTAAGGAAATGCGAACCATCCGCAGACTTAGCAAGTGATGTCACGGTCTTTTTATGGCCAGATTCCTTGTCTGACTCTTTAAGCAGTTTTCCCGTCTGCAAACAAATTAAGTAAAAGTGTTAGCAAAGCAAAATGTAATGGAAAGAAAGAAGAGGGTCAGGCAGGAAGGAAGTGAAATCACCTCAGAATCCCAAATACGAATAACAGCATCTTCACCGGCACTAATAATGGTTCTGTTGAGAGGTCCCCAAATAGCCCTATTTATTCTTCCCTGAGGACCCTTAATGAGAAGCACAGATTCCCCAGTCTCTGAGAAACCAAACCATTAACATTGCATTAACCTTAGCGATAGAAATAGCAATAGCAATAGCTAGCAGTTGTAACGAAGAAAAGTCTTGTTCGGGTAAACTCCTCAATAAGCACTTCCAAGAGAAGCTAAAATAAAGAAAATTTCTCTCATTAGCTAATTTATCAAAACTGTCTCACTTAAATTCTCCCAAAAACCAATTTTGACTTGTGCATAAGCTATTTATTCTTCTAGTAAACGTTTAATGAGAAATTTATCCAAACAAGACCTAGACCAGTAAGGAAAAAAGGAACTTACGTTCAGCAGGATCGTTAGCAATGCGTTTGACATGGATTGCAGAGGGCAATTCCATAAAGGGATCAGTGGTTATAACGGCAAGCTTATCGCCGACCGCGAAATCCACGGACCTCGCCGGGGAATCGAAATTGAAGGTGAACAACTGCTGACCGGTCTGCACGTTCCATAGCTTGGCGGTCTGATCCGCACTTCCCGTTATGAGCCGACCCGAATCTCCTGAAGCAGCATCAGAATCCAAATTAATTACTATCAGTATCAATATTATTAAAAAGATGAATTGAAAACAGTGATGAAGAGCTTGCTTGAGACGTCGCAGCACCAAACGGCGCCGTTGTGGCCGCGGTAGGTGCCGAGGCGTTCGCCGTTGTCGGCGAACCAGACGGTGGGGTTGTGGTCCTTGGCGCAGGAGAAAAGGAGATCGCCGTCCCTGTTGTACTTGAGGAACGTCAGTGGCCTCTCGTGGCCTTTCATCAGAATCGGCCTCATGTTTAATAATAATAATTAGGGTTTTTTGGGAATACTTTTGTTGAGATTTGAGAAGCGATTACGCAAATGTATAGGAATTTGAACTTTGAAGGAGAAGCGCGTTAGAGAACGTGGGTTCTCACAGGAACGCAGGAAGCACAAGGTAAAGGGCCTGCAGCGTGTGGCGGTGTATTCTTCCGCTGTTCACAGGAACGCAGGAAGCACAAAGGTTTAACGAATGAAACATATATATATATATATATATATATATATATATATATATATATATATATATATATATATAATCGTAAAAAAATTTCAAATATATTCATGACATGCATATAATATATTACGTTATACTTTTAATGAACTATTTAATTTAATAATTTATTATCTCTTCCGATGTATATTTTTAAAATCTTTAATTTTAACTTGAATATAAATTATTAATAATTAAAAAAAATATGTATCACAACATAAGTTATTTATTATAAAATAAATCTAAAATATAATTATATTTTAACAATTTATTTATTAAGATTTGAATTATAGTATAATTTATATATTTAGAAATATTTATTTACTATAAAATTACAAATTTTAGTTATATAAATTATTCTATGCAATGCTTAAAACTTTATAGTGTGTTTGATATACTGGAATGAAAATGAATAAAAGTAAATCAAGATAAAAATTTTGAATTAAAGTATAGTATAAGTGGAGGTCTTACCTCTTTTTTTTACTCATTTTCAACTCTGTCATGCAAAAACAAATGGAGACTAAAATACTAGCATCAATTGGACCATATAACAAGTTGTAATTGAATATTATAAACTAATTTTATAAGAGTTACACTAATTTTCATTATAATATAATTTGATAATTCTAATCTATTCACTTAAGTCCATCACGTGACCTTCAATAAGTATGTCATGTACCATCATCAACTCATCCTTCCTCAGCCTACACCCCCTTTTAGGGCATCAAAATTACAGAGAAATGAGCTTCTCTGAAACAAAAGAATTACAACAGTGGATTTTGTTAATTCCTATTTATATAGGTAAACCCTTTGTTAAGGAACAACTGAAAATTAGGTACATATAATAGGAGGAGGAGAATCCAATAGATCCAAGAAATTTAACAAAAAAACCATTTGTAGTAATTTTGATGTTATCTTAGCTTAGTAATGTTTTTATGTTCTTTTAGTCTCACCTGGTTTTGCTTACATCCATGTGAACACGAGTTTTTTTAGAAAGAAAAAGAAAAGGCAAAGGCTTAAACCGAGTGTTCTCATATTCACAACTGATATGCTAACAAGTTCAATAATAAAAAAAAATGCTTAAAATAAATGTCACAGTAGAGAGGCAACCGGATCATAATTCTTTATTAGACTCTTGATTATCTAAAATAATTTTCCTAATACCCTTTTAAAGCATTTTATTCGATTAAAAAAAGTGCAGTTGGAGCCATGGAATATGTTCTTAATGTTTAAGCCGCAAGGAATGCAATGGCGTAAGGGAGGGCAACATATAAGTTGGTGAAAATCAGGTCAACGGTCATACAATTAGGTAGGAGATAGTTCATCCAAATAATTTAGAAACAAAGCTAATCCTATTTGTCAATATGAAATAAAAATCTGTACTTAAAATACAAATTCCATTTCATAATGTCAAGGCATCATTATATTCCCCAATTTCTCTATTTCATCATGATAGTAATAATATGAATGCCATCATTCAGGTAAAGTTCACTGAGAAAAAGGACAAATAATATCCTTAGATATAGTCGATTTTTATTATAGAGAAAAATCATTTTGACTTGATCATTAAGAACTCAGGCGGATAAATCACACAAAGAAAACTGTGACTTATATCCTGTTCTTGTTTTAAATATTGTAAGTTAAGACAGATATACCTCAACACTAGCAGTTTTTATCAATTGGCATACAGGGCAAACATTGATAAATCCCTCACAATCCTTACACAAGCACAGGTGCCTACAAGGCATCAACAACATGGAAACAGTCTTTGTCTTGCATGCTCTGCAGGTCAGATTCTCCATATCTTGGTAGCTCTTGTGAGTAGAGTTTATAGGTGCGGCCGGAATGTTCAGGAAGTTATTAGGATCTATATATGAGGCATCATCATCAACCTCACTCTCTCCAAACCCTTCCTTCCCTTGTTCAGCTCCTTGTGAGATTGCCTGCTGAAGGTTGTTCCTTAAAGTATTGACAACTGACTCATTATACTTTGCTCTGTAATGCCAGCTTTGTGCTTCAACAGCCACCTGCTTAATTCTTTCTGCCAGCTCCCTGTTTTTTCGGTTCATGTTTTCTATCTCCACGTCTTTTTCCTTAAGCTTTGTGTTAATACCTTTCTCAATGGAGGTAAGGAGAGCTGCCACGTGCTTTTGCTTCATGTCTCTCACTCCCTTTGACAGTTGTTCCTTCTGTGTATAAAAATAATTGTAATAACATTTCAGAAAAGTATGAATCACGAATTACAAAATTGATAACTCTGTAGTTGAAGTAGAATTTCTGGTTCTTATAGCTTTGTGCAATAGAAAAAACAATCATTTAAAACTTTTCCATTACAATACCATCATCACCCTTACTCAAAGATTAGAACATTTCAGATAAATTCAAAAGAGCAACTCCTAATGAATTAGGTAATGACTGGACAAACATAACCAGAAAATTCTACCCAAAATGACTGCAATAATATATTAGTATTTTCCCCCACTTTCCTATTGGATTAAGCCACAGGCCAGTCCTTTATACCTTTCTAATGAACAGAAATATTTTGAACATAAATCATTTGTACCAAGAAGACCTCCCACAAACATCACCACAAAATGAAAAAACAGATAGCAATCTTCATATATTACCTGAAGTTTAACATACTGGTCCAACTCTTCTTGCTGCCTATCAAGCTCAGTTCTGATATTGTCACCAAAAGACAATATGATAGACGGTGTGGCAGACATGCTGCCACTTGCAGAAGTAACAGATGAGTTACGCTCATCATCATCATATGAAAGCCTCAATCCTGTTGACACAGGGTTAGGATTTGGAATACTTGCTAATTGATCAGCATCATCTTGATGAACATTGTAGTTTAAGGAAATCTGAAGCCTTTGTTTCGATATATCTTCCATTTCCTTGCTTTGTTTATTAGGCTGAATCATGGAGCTGATATGCTCATTTCCAAAGTAATTAACTGGGTCAACACTACATCCAGCTTGTACTGCAATAGATATTGCATGTCTATCATTCAGTGATAAGGTAAAAACTAGAGATGAAAATACTAAAGCTATTAAGGACATACAAATTACTTTACATGGTTACTTAAGGAACTGCATAAAATGATAATGTGAAACAAATATGTAATAACTTCTAAATTTAATAAGAATTTCAGCCCTACCAACAAAAAGTATACAGAATCAGTAACTTGTTGCTCAGACACAGTACAAGATTCAAGTAAAGAAAACCACCCCTAGTTACAATCAAAACAAATTCCCTGTCAAGGACCATTACCACTCTTATATTTCAAAATCAAAACATGTGAGAAAGAATGCAGGATAAGTGGGTACACAAAAAAAATTAGGTGGCACAACAAGCAATGCACACTAACAAAACATGCATACATGCAATAACCAAGACAACTTCATAACACGTTACCATCCCTATTCAAAAAAGGAAAGGAGATGCCATAATCATGCCTATAGCAGCAGGAGCTAGAGAATAAAATTGTTGAAAGTACAGCATGGAGGAAAGTAGCAATTGAGTACAAATCTTAAACCAGAAAAAATACACGTCAAAAGCATAAGTTCAACAAAACAGAGATACCCTGTTTAACCACCACATTCAAATGATACAGTGAAAAGATTTATTGTTACATGAGAAAAGGAAGGAGTAAACTCACAATTTCCAAACAACTGCAACTGATTTGACACATTAGTTTGATGCCGAAATTGAGTTTCGTCCAAGAAAACAGGAAGCAAGCGATTTCCATTGTTGCCTCCCAACATTATCCAAGGAAATGTGATTGCCTAGCTCAAGTATGTAGCCTTAAAAGATACTAATGAAGCTGCCAATAGTTATCTGCAAAAAAAGGGGAAAGAAAGAACTCAGCATCAACTTTGAATAATGAAAAGCTAACATCAAACATTACAGCACCAAAAACCACATCAGTACAATACTTTGAACTATTTGGTTTGTAAGGGTTGGGGGGTTGATGGTCTAATGAAGTATACTTATAAGTTGGCTTTGGAAGAGGATGGAAGAGGACTGTGATGGTTCTTGGTAAATATTTCTTTGTCTCCTAGTTGTCAAGTAGTTTAGTGTACATGTTCAAACAAAAAGATGAAAATAGACAAATTCCATCTCAAGGTTGAGTTGCAAATATTTATAAACTAATGTTTAGATAGAAACAAAGGCTAATTGTGCAGCATTTAGTGAAGATGAGGTAAAATCAAATATTTGAAGCTGAAAAAATGAATATTAACTTTCAGTAATATCTAGATAAAATATTCTGATAAATACAAAGGAAAATTCAGGTAGCACATGGGAGGAAGCTGTTTTTAAAACTAACCATATACTTCTTATGATTAGAAACTAAAGTTCCAAAGCAATTATTTGCAAGTTCAGTAATACCAAAAGACATGATTTGTAGTAAAGATAAGTACAATTAACCATATCCTTCTCAAGCTTTTCTTGGGGTTTTCTTCTCCTTGGAAGGAGAAATTTGTCCAAACACAATTTTAAAGTAGCTCAATTAAGTTAGCTTGTTTAATGAAGAAAAGGCCAAACTGAGAAATAAAAGAGCTTCTGCTCTTAAGAAGTTAAAAAAAGTAAGGCAAAACACTCCCCTAGTGAAGTCTTGAGAAGCAATATCGAGGTTAAATGCTGATTATGTGTATCTTTACTTACATATGTTTAGTATACATGCTCTCATAAGAATGCAAACAATCCTAGGAAGCCAAATGCTGGGTTTCAAATAATAAGTTTTAGAGTTAAAACAAAATGATATATTGACTATCAGTATCAACAACAATAATAGCCTTATCCCACTAAGTGAGGCCGGCTACATGGATCACACAATATCATTGGGCTTAATTAAAAACCATATTATCAAGTATATTATTCACCATGAAATCCCTTTCAATAATTTTGTCCAATGTCCTTTTAGATCTCTCTTTACCACTTCACAAAAGGCTAAAAACCGTGTCATCTACTCTCCTCCTTGATGCCTCAAGTGGACTTCTTTGCACGTGCCCAAATCACCTTAATTGAGTTTCTATCTTCTTTTCCTCAATAACTGTCATGCCAATATCTCCTTGATACTATCATTTTGTATCTTGTCCTTTCTTTTGTGGACACACATCCATCTTCACTCCACCTACAATCTCATAGCTAGTCTCAAACCCAAATAAAGGAGAACAGTTACGTTAAGCCCTCGACAGCCAGCGTAAAATTTGTTTAAACCCCAAACATGGATCGCTCATAGAAGATACATTGAGCTCCAACAGCAATATCTCTGAACTGTTTCCTAATATTCTCTTTAAACAATCACATAAAGTATCTAGGAAAGCCATATGCAGAACCATATTTGGGCAAGTGCAGCACTAGTTATATAACTAATTTTAATAAAGATAAAATAAAATAAAAATAGAAGTAATAAAATGGTATAATGATTTCCCCAGAAAAAAATGATTGAGTTTTGCCTAAATCAGTTGAATAATTTGAAAATTGGCAAAGAAAATATATAGAATCTCCATAAATGGGT
Source organism: Glycine max (assembly GCF_000004515.6). Taxonomy (NCBI): domain Eukaryota; kingdom Viridiplantae; phylum Streptophyta; class Magnoliopsida; order Fabales; family Fabaceae; genus Glycine; species Glycine max. The sequence goes on along the minus strand of NC_016088.4, from coordinate 3,134,160 downwards.
ATATCTATTCTTTTTCCCATTTTTAATTTTTTTTTTGTAAGCAGTGATGCATGGAAATGGAAGCCATAGACTTCCCAAATAAATCTGACGAATGTTCATTAAAATTTGATCGCATCTAACGAATCACCAAGACAAAATGAGTAATCAAAACTAACATGTATGCAAAATAACAAGATGAAGATCTTAATTCTTAAGTGATATATAAATTTGTAAATATGAAAGCACTCAAAAATTTCACTCAGATTAATAAAACTAATTAAATGCTGAGATACAGAACAGAACATGACAACAAAAAGCTATCTTGATGTTCAGGGACATGTGTTTTGATGGTCACAAGAGGAGGAAATGGAAAACTGCAACGCAATCCACTACCAATAAAGTCAAAAACTTTGTGGCATGACAAGAAGGAAGAACAATTCAAACAAGAACCCAGTACATACCTTTGAGATTGAAATGCTTTACAACAGGGAAAACAAAAAACAAAAAAGATCAAGCTGATACAGGCACAAAAACAACCATGGAACAAAAAGGTGGCACAAAGGAGGAAGAAGAAGGTGAGAGATCTGGAATGGAAGATTGAGGAAAGTGGATGGATGATGGATGATGGATGATGGAAGATGAAGGATGAATGAATGATGAGTTATGAATAGAATATATGAAGAAGGAGTGGGTGTTGCATAAGAGAGAGACACACAACTATTATTAATTTGTGGAATTTTCTATGGTGGTCAGAACATAAAAATATATTTTTAATATAGATTTTATACGAGCATGGTTAAAATTAAAAATTGGTAAAGATTACGTAAATACTTAAAAATGATGTATATTTATCTTTAATTTTTAATTATTCAGATAAAATATAGATTTTACACACACATTTGTTGTCTATTTTGTTGGATGGATTTTAAACGTGGGTCTCACTCTCACAATAACTACTTGGATTTTAAACATGTTTTACAAATTAATGAAATGTTATAAGTCTTTCTTCTTTTGAAAAAAGCATAAGTCTTACAACAACACTAGTTAAGCTCATAAGAAATTAATAAATATAATTTTTATTGAAAATTATGTTACATTTATATTAAAAATCAGAGTATAACATATTGTTAACAATAACATTAAATTATTTATTATTTTTAAATATTTTTTTAAGTATTGATAGAGTGTGCTTGGTACAGCTTTTTTGTTAGAGTAAAAAAATTCTTAATATTGTTAGAGTGTGTTTGGTACAGCTTTTTTGTGGCTTATTTTTTCCTTAAAAAGAGAGGCTAGGACCAAACAATCTTATATAATTTTTCTTAAAATTATAAGTAGCTTATTTAACAAGTGTAAAACTAAAAAATAAGCAGCTTAAAAAAAGTTAAGTAGGGGAGTTTCTTTCTTGCTTAAGCGAAGCTTATTTCAGTATATAAATCTCTATTCGAATTCCTCTGTGTCCAAAATTTTGTCCTTTTCTTTTTCTTTATTATCATAAAGTTTGCAGGTCCATATGTCATGAAAAAATGGACGCTTGTTGTATTCACAAAAATTTAGATTGAACCAATTATTATTAATTATTTATAACAGAAGGAAAACAGATAACAAGACTGACAATAATCGGAAAATAATATAATGTTACAATAAATTGGTATTTTCTAAAATTGAAAAATTTAAATATATCTATTTTAATACTTTATTTATTTTCATTATCATCAAAATAAATTTATATAAATGAAATTATTTTTAATAATTTTTTTATTAAAAGTATTTTTGGTTGAATGAGATAATTAGTTTTAAACATAACTAAAGTTTTTAAAATATTTTACCAAACAACTTTTGTCTTAAAAGGTGTTTTTTAAGCTGAAAAAAAAAATTCACCAACAAATTTTACTTATTTTTTTAAGTCTTTATTTTTAGCTTTAAATTAAAAGTAACTTGTAAGTAAAAAAAACAACCTGCACCAAACATTCTCTACATAGATTACTTAACATTCACCATTAAGTGCAATGTGAAGAGTTAGACCTCTGTTTCCAATATGGGCTATTCTCCCTCATTTGTCATGCATGACATAATAAACACACGTTATTCATGCCTAGCCTATGTTATTCCAAAATTAGACATAAGTGTTTTTTTTCTTTTCAAATTGAATTAATTTCGTGTTAGTTTGGCCCAAATTTTGCTTGCATAATCTTAAAAGACGTGGTCTAGTTCATTCACTTGCACCATCTTTATTTGTAATTAATTTTCTTTAAACTGTTTTAAGGTTCATAACATTATAAAACTATAAATAATGTAAAAAAAATAATTCCCATGCATTATTAGTATAAAATAATTATATTATCAGTTAATTAAAAATTATTTTAAATAATTAATATAACTTTTAAAATAATTATTTTAAAAATTAATAATCTTATCATATATAATAATTTATAATTGGATAACAATGTTACAAAATCATTAAATTTTAATTAAGTTACAAGAAAAAGATAAACTCATTTACAATATTAATATTGGATCGAAAACGTAAATTTTATAAAATAAACTATTGGGTAAGTCGGATGGATGAAGGGAAGGGATAAAAAGTTAGACGGGACAAAAAATTATTTTTATGAGTCAAAAGGAAAGTAAAGCTCTGCCCCCTTTGTTTATTTGCTTAACTTTATATACAACCACACTCTTAGATGTTATATTTTTGCCCCTATTCATCATTTTAATTAACAGTAAATTATGTCTTCCTAGAAACACATTTATTTTATAAATATGAGGTAAAGTTTCATATTGTGTATAAATGAGAAGATTGAATACTATATCATTGAAAAAAAGATTCATAAATTTGAATCTTAAGGTTTTAGATTAACATGTCGTGTTAAATTTATTTATGTGATTACTCATGATCCATTGGTGTAAATCTCTTTAATGTTTTTTCTCTTCGGTGACACAATAACTGGTATCAAAGTCGATGGTTCGACTTCATGATCAGCTCGCACAAGTAAGATGGGGCGACAGTGGATCCTTAGTTTAAACATCTCTTGTATCAAAAGTTTTTTTGGTAATGGATCTAGACGATGTATCTCATGAGTGGAGGAAAAAAAGGCTCACACTAGAGGGAGAGATTGTTGGAGTAAGTGTAACATGAAGTGACACACCATGTAAGAATGAGAAGGTTAAACATTATATAAGTGAAGAAAAGACTTATAAATCTGAGCTATAAAGTTTTGAGTTAAAGTGTTATCAAGTTCACTTACGCATTCATGTTTCATACTGTATCTGTATCTGAATCAGTGCTTCTTAGCAATACTTATCCTCAAATAGTTTCTCGCCTGATTTAAAGCTAGCTCTCTTGCTGCCATTGGTACAGGAGAACCTTCCACAGAAAACATCACTAAACAAGAAAAAAGAATAAGACTAAAGGGCATCTTTTTTGGTAACATCTAAAAGTAGATGTTGAACATAAGTAAAAAGAGAAACCCAGCTTATACATTCCAAATGTGATTGTAACACAGTCCAAAAAACATTACATGTAGGTACTAATTTACAAAGCTAATGGTTAAACCACTTCTTTTGTTACTTATTTTATTTGGGAAAGCAAATGGAATATTATTTTTTTCTTTAAGTTTTCTTCTATCATTTTTTTTTTGTAATTCATTTTACATAAGAAATTACGCTGACCATTTTTTTTATTCAAGGGATTGGTAAATCAAAATCATCATCTTCAACATGGTGCTACTGATATATAACAATGGTACTCCATACCCCTTGGACATTTAATAGGCATGTTAGTGTGTATGCTGCTTCGTGCATGCAGCTGCTCCTCACCTATAAACTGTTCCAAGATTGCTTCATAGGTGATCCTGCCCTACTGGTTCAGAAAACTCGGATTGCTTACAAATTATTCCAACATTGCTTTATTAGTAGGAAACTTTTTATGAACATATTATGTCAATACAAAACTTGTCCTTGTTAATCTTCTTGCTTCAATTCTTACATTTCAATCTTGCTGTGGCTGTCTCGAAATTGTGCTTCACTCATTCAAAAGGAGTTGTGACTATTTTTAGGTTTCGACCAAGACATGAAAAGGCTTCTCACATGTATGCTCATTTACAAAGAAGCACCCAGCGAATAAAATAAAAATCTGTTTCCAATAGCACAAGAGGGCCTTGCATCTCACACTTGCAAACCATTCGCATATTTAGTGATTTCTTTCGTGTGGTTCATGCCAAGTGAAATCCAGGAAGTCACATACCTTCTTTTCTTTATAAAATTTCAAACTAGCACATCCGATGCTGTCTTTAGGCTTTTCTAAGCAGCTGTATAATGTATGCGGTTTTGTCTTTTCTTGGACTTGGATCCACAATTAGAGTGAGACTCTACTGCAGTTCTAAATAAATTAGTTCTCTTTCATTCTTCTGGTAATAGTTGACAGCATAACTTATAAAATCTTTATCAATCATGCACAAACTAATGGTCTTCTAGGTTAAATTAATCCTGTCATTTGTAAAGACATCCTCTTACCTGGTCATATTCTGCAGTCTCATGTATATCTTGTGTAAATAGCTTAAGCTCTCTGAAATACTTTTATATTCTTATAAATAACTCATAATAAAGTTGTAGCTCAAATGTAACAATATGTATTGATTATTCAATCAAATTCAATGAGTAAATCCAGCTAATGACAAAAGAAAGGTAATACATACCAAAATAGCTATGTGGTTATTGTGGTTATCCAACTTTTTCCTCAAAGATACATTTTAAGAATCGGGCATGGTGGTTGTCAAAGTTCCTTTCCGGACTTTCTTCAGGTCTAATAGTGTGTTTAGTTTAACACTGGTGCACTTTCCAAAGCAGTTGAATGTGGAAGCAATAAATTATTGAATTGCTGTTCTACATGGGTTTAAATGAAAAAAATAAACATGTTCTTAGCAATTACAGAAAAACAATGAATTTCTTGTGTAGTATGGCAATAATTAATTTGAAAATTTTCCTCTTATTTTTATCTTAAAAAAATTTTAATCAGAAAAAAAACAATATACTTATTTTTTATTCCAATTAAATAACATAAAAACGGCTTACTACACGTGAAACAATTTTTCAGAAATTTTAAATTGTGTTCATGGTTATATAATACGAAATCATTAAATATACTCCATTAAATATTTTAAATAAATTAAATTAAAAGGTATAGTAACACTTCGTGAAATAAAAATATTAAATGGGAAATAAGTATAACTGTATATTTTTTGCTTAATATATAGTTTTTTTTTGCATGATAAAATTTTATCATAATCTTGTGAATATTTGGAAGAAAACTGTGTTAAACTTATTTAGATTTATCTTGTTATATAAGCATTCAAGTAGATATTTGGTTAAGCTTATAAAAGTAACTTATAATGTCTATACTTTTTTGTGGTGAATACTTATAACTTCTATATAGTTTCCTTTTCATTTACCTTAATAAGTTTCATGGTGAAATTGAAATATGAAAGCTTATCAAAATAAGATATAAACTCATATGTAATAAGTGTTAATTAAATAAATACTTAATTAAATTATTTATCTAAATAGGATCTTATAAAAATACTTTTAAATATGCATAATATAAACAATTTAATAATATAAGATGTTATGTAGTGACCTTCCACCCAAAAAAGATGCTACATTGTTTGATTTACTAAAAAGATAAACAAATAAAATAGTATTTAATAAATAGTTAAGTTACAGTATAACTTTTTATGGTATATGTTGTTTGATGGTCAATATATAATACAAATAATTTTGTATTGTATTTTGTTTGATGTGTGTTATGCATAAAATAAAATAATATAAATTTTACTATAAAATCCTAAGTGCATTAATAACATCTTGACGACACAATAAAGGAGAGACACCTCCACGGAAGAGACACGACCCCTAACGCCACAGGATCATCGTGATGGCGGCAACCATGACACGACAAGGTGACATGACCTCGTCAAATTTGGTCAAAAGAAGAAAAAAAAACATAACAAGAAAGAGGGAAATGAGGATAAAAACATTTGAATAAATTAACAATAAAAAATAAGCAGAAAGAGAATAACAGTTCATATGATTCTCGCTGGTGACTAAGACGACCCTTATCGACGATCAAGGTATGACGTTTAAAGAGAGATTTAGAGAAAGAAATGCATATAAAAAAAAGATGAGATAATGAAAAGTTAAAAAATATAGATAATATTATATTTTTACTTTTGTTGGATACTAGACAAAAAGTTATACCATTTAAGAAGTTACAAATTTTTTGATATTTGTTCATTCCATCATTCTTTATTTTGTATTGTTTTTGAGTATTTTTTAAATCAAATATTACATAAATATTTTTATATTGTTCAGTGTTTTATTTTATTTATTTTTTACGAATGAAACACACCTGTAATGAAATATTACCGAGTTTTTGCAAAGAAAAATGAAAAGGTAAACTTTTCCGTCAAGAAGAGCCTTATTCAGCAGATAAATAATCAATTGATTTTTTTCTAAGTGAAATATCCACCTAAAATCTTTATCTTTATTTTTTTTTTCCCCCTTTTTATATAATCTTTTATTTCCTTTCTTACATGTTAAAAACCAATATAAATATGGTGAAGAAGGGTTTAGGTGGGTTTTGAGCACTTGGCACAGAAGAGCACGCTGAGAGAAAGGAAGATGATCATCCCCGTTCGTTGTTTCACCTGCGGAAAGGTCTATTCGCTTCCCAAACACTCTGTTTCTTCCTCTTTTCACTCTATTTCGTAAATTAAAAACAAAAAAGTTTGGGCCTTTATGTGGGATTATGGTTTAGGGTTTTGGTTAATTAATGATCATTTTGTTTCGTTTTCTCCGATTTAGGTCATTGGAAACAAATGGGATACCTATTTGGACCTTCTGCAGTCAGATTACAGTGAAGGGTCGGTACCCTAATTCCTCTCCTTTTTTTTCTTTCAATTTTTTAAGATTGATTGAAGGATTTGTTATTTTTTACTAGTTTTTCTCTCCAGATATGGGGTTGCTGAGACAGAACAGTTGAACTATTTTTAGTTGTTTATCTATATGAATAGCTTTTTATTTGTAAGGATTATTATGCTACTTGGTAATTGTTCTGTCTAGGGTTTCGTTGGAGGGAGAGAGTGGTGCTAAGACCATGTGCTGATGTGCTTACTTGTGAAGTTGTTGTTGTTAAATGTATTGTTTTCTAAAAATCTGTGTCTTTGTGTATGTGCTTGTCATTATCTTGTGTTTTGAATTAAATTGTGGCTTGCTCTTGCTTTGACTAGCTGAATTTTAGGTAAGATTGCCTACGTAGTGACATGATTAGTCTGTATATATGTAAATAAATTGTCTCCTTGGAGAGTAAATAAATATGTGTTTGTGTCTGATCTATTCAAATGTTATTTGCTTGTCATAGTTGTGTTGTATCTGTAGGTTGTTACTCTTTGGTCATGTGTAATAACTTTAATTGCTGGGTATTATATATATCATTTGAGTGGTGGAGTTCATAGTCACTTCCATTTCTATCTTATTGTCAGTTCAACATGCATTTATATACAATGTAGCATGTCTGGCTTAGCTGCAAATGAACTTGTTAGAACTTGTCACCCCAAAAATAAATAAATAAATAAAAGGAACAATTAAGAATTTTAAGCGATAAGCTAAGCACAGATTGTATTTGCATTTGGCATAACTTGTCAAGAAGTATTAGTTTATCATATAATATTTCTCTTCCTCAACCGCATCCTTTGAGGGATATAGGGTACCATCGTGTATATTTTGAAATACTTGATTCCTTAATGGAATTTTATTGTCTACCTCATGGAAAAGATTAGTTTTAATATTGGCATAATGATGGATTGCAGAGATGCACTGGATGCTTTGGGACTGGTTCGATATTGCTGTAGGCGCATGCTTATGACCCATGTCGATCTCATTGAGAAGTTACTGAATTACAACAGTAATTCTTGTTCCCTCTATTATACTTTTCGTGTGTTTTAATTTTCAAATATCAATCGGTTTGTACTGATCGTACTTTTGGTTGCAGCTCTGGACAAGTCTGATCCCAGTTAAGAAGGCTTAAGGAGCAAAGAATGACCAAGATGTTTCAGTTGCATTCCATGCTATCTGGCCAATGAACAATCTTTTTTCCTTTTCTGAATTGTTTTGCTACAAGCTGGTCATGGTTGTGTGCTGATTCATGTGAATTATGGTTATCCGTTCTTTAAAGGGGCTATATGACAAAGCGCAGCTTATGTTAATTACTTCATTTCTAGTCAGTGTGATGCGAAGCTGTCTTTTGATATTAATATCTCATACACAATTATATGTCTACCATACTTTAGAAGACTGACCCGTACTTTTAAAAATCTGATTATTTAAGAATGTCCTAAATTTATATATTTAGAAATATTGCTACCTGACTTACTCTGCATGTTGCAATTTAAAAATATATAATGCGTGTAGTGTTAATTTGGGGATGAGTTTATGTAAAAAAAGTTAACCTTAGAAAATTTCATCCCAAGTGTTAATTGAGTATCAGACTGGCTCTTAGCAGCACTATCACGAACACCATTGATAATATATAATATCTAAAGCGTAAAATGTGATGAATACATGTTAGCAATATTAGTGTATTCTGTTTAATTGACACAAAAAAAAAGTAGGATAATAATATTTGGAATTCTGTATTATAAAAAATTGGTAAAATTAATTTTCATTTGTTTTTGGAAAAATAAAATAAACTTAGTAGAATTGTATTGTTTAAAATTATTTTTTAACATTTAAATACTAAATTAATAATATTATTTTAAAACAAAAATAAAAAGTATCTTTTCTTTACAAATTTTCGTAGATATTTATTTATTTATACAGAGAGAACTTAGATGTGTGTCTTTCACTTGCATAATTACAACATGATACAAATCATATCTTTTTTGCTATAATTGGTAAAAATTTAATCTATTTTTTATTGGAATTTCGTTGTTATATAATGAAGTATGTATAATTTTCATTTTTTTATCAACTTTGATTTAGTAATCAAATATTGTAACTATAAATTAAAATAAATAAAGAAATAAGTAATTAAAATAAGTAATTTGACATTAGAGAAACTAATAAAAAAAGTAGAATTTCAAGTTGCATAATAATAAAGAAAATTAAATATGATAATTTTTAAATTGAATAAAAAAATAAAATAATAAGAATAAAATAATAAGAATAAAATTAAAAAAAAAACAAAACTGGTAACTTATAAGTTAATTTATTTTTCACAAGTTATTTCAACTAATTTATCAAAATAAGTTATTTCAAGTAACTTATAAAAAATAAGTTATTAAAATAAATTTATGTATCAAACGAACTTATTTTGGTAGAAGGAACTTGAGAGCTTATTAGAAGGCTTACCAAATATATCTCAAGATGGTTGGTTCATGAAAGGCAGGAAAGTCTTCCCACCCATGAATGGCATGAGGACTTCTGGTATCTCTTCCCCCATCTTCCTTCTGGTAGTTCTCTAGTATGCAGCAAATGGTCCTCTCTCAGTAGCCGTGAGATTAGAGTTCAACAAGTGAACATATTGCTTCATCTTCTCATTGCTCTGCAGCAGTTAACATGCAAAGTGCAACAGTTAAATTTATGAGACTACGTTCATGTATAGGCATTATTAATGATTATTTTCAAAGTATAAATTTGCTAGTCTGCCTAATAAAATTTACAACACAAATATAGTTGTACACATATACGAATTTCATTTCAATAGTGTACTTTAGTTACAAGAGATGAAAATCTAGCAAACATGATTGGGCTTGGATTTGTTTGGAATATTATAAATAACTACACAATGATAGGGTTGGAGAATACATTTCAACATTGGCAGGGTTATTCTCCAAACAGAATTAAGCCAACAATTTTTATAATTTCTGACACAGGAAAAGTTTTATCAACATTGGATATGCTCCTCAATTCAAAAGTAAATAAATAAATGCAGAGGTTGAACATGACATGCCGAAGTCTTCAATTTGGACTTTTTTTTATCAGCAGGGTACAAAAATATGCCTCCATAAAGCAATGCACGATGAACATCAGCTACCATGCTGTTAATGTATAGACATATCATAAATTGAAAAAAAGAATATGAAACAGTCATTCTGTGGCGACATTCAAGTGCAGTAGTTCATGAGAATAACACAAAGCAAAGTTGAGTTAAATTCATTAAAATAGCCATTAACAAACTCTTTTAGTTGCTGATTATCTTGTTTTTGTTCTTGTGAACAAACAAACTGAATTATCAATTTAACAATTGCATCTATGGATTATACCAAGTCTTTTTATCTTCTATTATATCAGCCATTCTTTATGCATGCTTCAATGTTGTGAAATCCAAGGGGATTTAACATCAAGAAGATTTACACCAATGAATCATGAGAAACCACATAAGTGAACATAACATCACACTTTAACCCAAAACTTAAGACTCATGTTTATAGGTCTTTTCTTTCACTTATATGATCCTCAACTTTTTCATTTTCACCCAATATGGACTTCACCTCACACTTGTACTCCAACATTCAAAAAATTTCAACAGGAAAAAAAGGTTCATTGTTCATATTAATTTGATATGAGATTCAGACTCGAGAAGCTGAAAAAAATGTTCTCTACCAGAAAATGAAAACCCACCTGCTAGAGAATTGATGATTTTGCCAAAACTAGGAATTTATGGCAACGAGTGTTAATGAAAAATAACCGTTAATGATTTAAAAGCTCAACTCTGCACCTAGTTGATAATATGCATGCTTCATTATAGAGCTAACCATTACCAAGGAGAGTCTTCAGGTGGCTTCTTCTCTTTATTTATTTATTTATTTTAAATGCAACTTAGCAGCTCTTTTTCATTGATAATATCTTATGGTCTGGCTACTAATTCAAAGCGTTGTTTGCATTAACCGTTAGAAAATATGAAGTTAAAGAAGATTCAGAGTGGCAATTAACCAACTTAACTCTGAGGAGGACTAAAACAAGGGCAGCGAACAAATTAGACTGCTTCAAAGGTTGAGAATCTAATGATACCTTCTAATATATCTTAAGAGACTTTGGCGATGAACCATCTTCTGGAAACTTGCATTGCCAACGTAACTGAACAGAAGGGAAAAACAAATTACAAGATTGGCAAAAATTGCACTTTTGTGCCTGAAAACATTATAACATTACTGAATTCAAGCATACGTGGCGGTAGGACTGTCCCAGTTTTTGGAATCTCCTTCATTCTTTGAATAAATCTTGCCTATATTTGGGATCTGCACAGAGAACCACACATCAAATGATTTACATATGCCTCAAGTAACCCACAGATGGCGTGGATATACATGTGTTTGTACTCTATGAATTAATACACCAACTTTCTCTGCCAATCATCTAAATAGTTAATAAATATTGTTCAACATTTGATTCTAAAGCACAGTCATCGTGAGAATGTGAATCAGAATCTATTTTATTATACTTTATTAGAGTTTATGTTAGAATTTCTACTGTTATTTGTCATGTTGTTACAAGTTTCTGTTTTAATTAGAGTTTATGGGTTGTTACAAATTAATGGGTAGCTTTATTTGTCCTTATTTTCTATTATGAATCTTTTGTATTTAAAGATTGGAAAATATGAAGTAAAGCATTGGAGTTTTAGCCTTCATTTTATTGTGCCTGGTTGAAATTTATTTCTTATTTCCAATTAGTGGTATCTGAGCTCAATTGTTCTTGAGGGAATTGGTAAAGAGAGAGTTCACCAAACACTTACCATGAGATTTGAAAATGTAGTTTGATAATTTAACCATTACATTGTTAGTTTTTTAGGTGAGAATTATCACTTATGGACACTTAGAATGCAGGCTTATCTTGACGCTGGTGATCTTTGGGAGGTTGTTGAAGAGGATTATGAAATTGATCCATTACCAGACAATCTAACGATTGCACAAATCAAGAATCATAAGGAAATAAAGCAGCGAAAATCGAAGGCAAAGTCATATCCGTTTTTTGTTGTTTCTCAAGCAATCTTTACTAGAATTGTGACTCTAAAGTCAACAAAGGCCATCTAGCATTGTTAACAAGGTGAGATTGCTTGGAACTTAGTTTCTTGATACAAGGATATTTCAAAAAATCCTTGTGACTATTCCTGAGAGGTTTGAATCCACCATTTCATCTCTGGAAAATTCCACTGACCTGTCAAAAATTAATTTGGCGAATTGGTGTATGCTTTGCAAGCCCAAAAGCAAAGGAGATTGATGAGGGAGGAAGGCATGATTGAAAGAGCTTTACAAGCCAAACTAAAACTCAATCAGGGTCAGAAGGCAAAGAAGAAAAGGACCCATTGGAACTTTGAAAATGGACAGAGTTCCAATAAAGGGAGTAAAGCTGGAGATGAAAAGGCGGATTATCCTCCATGCCAACATTGAGGAAAAAGGAATCATCCTCACTTCAAATGTTGGAGAAGGCTTGATATACGCTGCAATAAATGCAACCAGAATGGTCATATTGCAAAATTTTGCAAGAATAAAAGGCATCTCAAGCTAAAGCTCAAGTGGCTGATCAACAACACGAGGAGGAGGAGCAACAATTATTTACAGCAGCATGTTTTGCCATCAACAATAATGGTGAAAGTTGGTTGATTGATAGTGGATGTACACATCATAAGACCTATAAGACCTATGATGAGGAGTTGTTCAAGGATCTAAACAGAACAATTAATTCAAAAGTCAAGATAGGCAATGGAGAGTGCATAACTGTTAAAAGAAAAGGCATTGTTGCAATTGAAAGTTGCTCAGGTACTAAAATCATTATTAATGTGCTTTATGTACCTGAAATTAATCAAAATTTGTTGAGTTTTGGCCAGCTACTTGAAAAGGGCTACAAAGTATTGTTTGAAGACAAAATGTGTCTAATTCAAGATGCAAAAGAACAAGATCTGCTTAAGGTCAAAATGAAGGGGAAAAGTTTCTCTTTGGATCTTATGGAAGAGGTGCAGGCTTCTATTTCAAGTACAATTAATGTCACTGAGCTTTGGCACAAGAGATTGGGTCATTTCAACCATGCTTCATTGTTACACATGAAAAAACAGAATGTGGTGAAAGGCTTGCCATCATTAGAAGATCATGTAAGCAGTTGTGGCACGTGCCAGTATGGGAAGTAGTCTAGGTAGCCATTTCCATAGTCTAAATGGAGAGCATCACAAAAGCTACAGTTGATTCATATAGACCTTGGAGGACCACAACCTGAATTATCTTTAAAGGTAAGTCGATATTACATTGCTTCTATTGATGATTGTACAAGAATATGCTTGATTTATTTCTTGAGATTCAAATCTGACGTTGCAGGAGTTTTTTTTTAGGTTTATTAAAGCTTGGATTGAAAATCAATCTAATTGTAAAATCCAGGTTTTAAGGTCTAATAAAGGGAAAGAATATGTCTCAGATCAATTTAATTCCTTCTATGAAAAGGTTGGGATTGAGCAGCAACTTACTACCCCTTACATTCCACAATAAAATGGAGTGAGTGAGCTGAAGAATAGAACAATAATGGAGATGGCTAGATGTATGATGCATGAGAAAGGACTTCCAAAGAAATTTTGGGTTGAAGCTGTTAATACAGCCGTATTTCTGTTAAACAGGCTTCCTGCCATGGAGGCACAAGGGAAAACTCCTTTTGAATCATGGTACGGCCATAAGCCTTTTGTTCAAAACTTCACAGTTTTTGGTTTATTTGTTTTCCTTATGTGCCAAAGGTAAAAAGAGATAAGTTAGATAGAAAAAAAAAGGCTGGAATCTTCATTGATTATAGTACAACTTCAAATGCTTATAGAGTCTTCCGACCATAAACTGACAAGATTCTAATAAGCTGAGATGCTCATTTTGTTGAAGATAAACAACGGAATTGGGAGAAAGATAAATGGAAGCAAATTTCTGATTTTTCTTTTATGAAAGATGAAAATGTTGATGATCCTCATGTTAGAGGAACTAAATTGCCTTCTGATATTTATGAAAGACGTAATGTTGTTGTGTTAGAGCCTGAAAATTTTACAGAAGCATAGAAGGATTCAAAGAGGATAGTCGCAATGAAATAGGTGCTCAATATGATCAAAGAGAAGAACCAAACTTGGGAATTGGCTTCTAGACTCAAACACAAAAATGTTATTGGTGTTAAATGGGTGTTTAGAACCAAAATCAACGCAGATGGTTCTATTAATAAACACAAGGCCAGACTTGCAGAGAAGAGGTATGCTCAAGTATTTTGGAGTTCATTTTTCTAAAACATTTGCTCATGCGGCTCATCTTGATATGATCAGTCCTTGCTTTGGCAGCACAAAAATGTTGGAAGGTGGTTCAACTAGATGTGAAGTCTACCTTTCTCAATGGTTATTTGTAGGAGGAGATATATGTTGAACAACTTGAGGGTTTTGCAATTAAAGGGCAAGAAAACAAGGTTTATTTGCTGAGTACTTGTATGGTTTGAAGCAGACTCCAAGGGCTTGGTACACATAATTAATGAGTACTTGTTGAGTATTAGCTTCAGAAAAAACCTCAATGAGCCAACTTTTTATGTGAAGTGCTTGAATTCTAAGATTCTAATAGTTTCTCTATATGTGGATGATCTTTTATTAACAGGAAGCAATATTATGTATGTTGAGGAGTTCAAGCAAGATATGATGAAGGTCTTTGAAATGACAGATTTTGGAGAAATGGCTTTCTTTCTCAAAATGGAAGTCAAACATAAAAGAAACTTTTGTCAGCCAAAAGAAATATGCCAAAGAGAGTTTGAAGAAGTTCCTAATGGAAAACTATAAAGTTGTAAGTACTCTAATATTTCACAAGTTGAAGCTTTGCAAGGATGATGATGTAGAAAAGGTGGATGAGACTAATTTCAGAAGTCTTGTTTGTTGTTTCATGTATCTTACAGTAACAAGACTTGATATTTTGCATGTTTGATTAGGGAGGATCATTGGATGATACGAAAAGTTCTTCAGACTATTATTTTACATTTGGTTTTGGAGTGTTTTGTTGGACTTCAAAGAAGCAGGATATTTTGGCATAGTCAACTGCAAAAGCAGAGTTCATTCCTGCTACTACAACTATTAATCAAGCTTTGTGGGTGAGGAAAATTCTTTTTGATCTGCAAATGATTCAAACAAATTCAACCAAGTATTTATAGATAATCAAGCTGCAATTGCAATCTCAAATAATTTAGTCTTTCACAGGAAGACGAAACACTTCAACATTAAACTCTATTTCCTTAAAAAAAGTTCAAAAGGAAGGGGAGGTTCTATTACAATACTGTAAAACAGAAGACCAATTGGCAAATATCTTTACAAAGCCACTTTTGAAAGGAAGGTTCGAGAATCTAAGAGAAAGTCTTGGAGTTAATAGTTAATGATGCAAGGAGGAGTGTTGAGAATGTGAATTAGTATTTATTTTATTATACTTTATTAGAGTTTATGTTAGAATTTCTATTGTTATGTTGTTACAAGTTTTTGTTTTAATTAGAGTTTATGGGTTGTTACAAATTAATGGGTATCTTTATTTGCCATTATTTTCTATTATGAATCTTTGTATTTAAAGATTGGAAAGTATGAAGTAAAGCATTAGAGTTTCAACCTTCATTTTATTGTGTCTTTGTTGAAATTTTTTCTTATTTCCAACAATGATTGATTTGTCATCTTTAAATGACCTTTTGTCCGTTCATACAAACAGTATATGCATGCCATCATGATATAGTTTCACAGTCACCATTTAACCATACCTGTTTGGTTAATTCAGAATACCAATTGATATACTAGCATCATTGGAAATCCACTGATTTTGCTAGTTTCATGGATTGCATGTTACACGGGTTATGAATGAGACACGGTGTCTTGATTCTAGACTGGTTCCTCCATGGTAATTGCAAAGACTTGACACAAAAACTGATAAGATCATGAAAATTTTGTTACTCCAATCCAAGTTTGAAAAAGTTTCAATTCTTTGCAGGTCAACTCTTGCAATTGTAGGCAACAAAATCCATAAATCACCCCGTTATTGATTAATTAAGTAAATGAAATGAACAATAATAATATAAAAAAACTCAGACAACAAATTATGATAATTAAGTAAATAGAAACAGTTGGATTTGAGACCTTCTAATGCTATTCGCAACTAAGGATTATTGTCAATTTCAGTCTTACTTATCCTTCTTTATCAAACTCTGGAAACACAAACACAAGTAAAAAAACAAGAGTAGTTAAAGAACGATAATGATAAGTAGAAAGGATAGGAGGTTTTCAAGGAAAACAGAGTATAGAAGGACCAAATGTTCAGATACAATACTGAGAATACCTTTGATTATGCTAAGGATGAGCTTCACTGATCTTAAAATGGATGACTTTACTGGATGCTGCTAACAAGTGATCTTGTCAAGGAAGTAGGAAGTAGCCTATGAAGGAAAAAGTAGAGGATAATATACATAACAAAATCATATTTAACTATTCTACAAGATTGCAAGATTCTAATATACCTTTAATTCTATAGATTAAGGCACTTTAATCTCTCCATTTTAGTTGCAATTGATAAGCAAGCTACAACTAACAATTGCACAGTCCAACTTGCACCTCTCTAAACACAGAAGAAATAAACCTTGTAATCTCACAAACAAGGGATAAATAGAAGAGGCAAGTATAGTCTTTTCTTCAAGTTAGGTACTCTCCATTATAATAAAGTTAGGCTAAATGTCACTTTTGGTCCATTATGTTATTTTGATCCTTTATATTTTTAAAAGTTTATTTTCGTATATTAAATTTTAAAAGTTTCATTTTGGTTATTTCTTCTAATTTCTATTTTCAAACATTAGTGTGTCATTAACTTTAAATTTTGAAGTAATTAGTTTAAAATAGTGACGGCTAAAAACTATCATTATCTTTTTAAAATGCATTTAATCACTTATTTCCTTAACCTCCATCATCTTTTTTTGCATACTCCATAACCACCACAGCATAAACAATGCAATTACTGTTCACTCAAATCTACAACCTCCTTAGCACTACAATCATCATCAACAAACAAATTAGATCTACAACATCCATCTACCAAATAACACCATTGTGCCACCCCATAGTCACACCACAACCCAGCACCAACATAGATCAGAAACATTGGACCCCAACAGTGATGAGAAGCTTCAGATCTGATGTCGCGGTGGTAATTTTGGGTCTTGCTTCGATTTTTAACCACACTATTTTAAATTAACTATTTAAAAATTAACAGAACACTAACATTTATTAACATAAATAAAAAAAATACCAAAATGAAACTTTCAAAAACATAAAAGATCAAAATGAAAATTTTGAAAACATAAAGGATCAAAATAAAACTTTTAAAACTTAATATACGAAAGTAAAAAAAAAAAAAACCATTAAAATATAATGGACCAAAAATGAAATTTAACCTAAAAGTTAAGCAAATTATCCATTTACTTCTTCATAGAATACTTGGGAGGAAGAACTATTCAATGATCAAGGAAGGTAAAAACTAAAAAGTTCATAGAATTGTATGCATGGATAGTTTAAATATTGTAATAATGAAGGAAAATGAGATGTATCTTTTGAATATAAAAGAGTTCATAGACAATTGAACAAAGACAAACAAATGAATATAGACTTCAAGACTAAGGGGACTCCATTGGATTAGGATTTTAAACAACTTTTTATAATAAAAAGTCTTGTAATATTCAATCACGATTTTTAAATAATATAAATAACTTTTGTGGTATTCAATTAAGACTTTTAATATTTTTTAAAGAAGACAACAAAATTTAGTGGTATTCAATTAGAATTTTTTATAACTTATAGAAAGTCTTTTGATATTCAAAAATATACAAATTTTGATTGATTATTTTTTAAGAAGAATTTCGATGAATTTCATCATACTTTTTAGTATAAAACATCTATCAAACAATCTTACCCAAACCTTTAAGATTTTGCTAGACTTTTTTTTTTCTATTGATTACCAATTTTTTTTCTCTCATTACACATACCATCTCTCTTTAATATTCTTCAAGATGTGTGTGTCATATATATTTTTTCTATTCTTTTGGAATAAAAAATGTCAAATATACTTTTTCCCTCTACATTTCTCATCTATTTTCTAAATTAAATGAATACTTGTCTTATATGCTATGACTAATCATGTATTTCTTATACTAACTATATCAATCATTTACTCGACACAATATTTTCGTAACTGTCATTCTTAATTTTGTCATCTATATAACTTAGTAACCTTCCTACCAATCTTACACCCTCATTACTCACTATTCCCTTCTAGTATATACTTATTGTTGCACCCATTTAAATATGTCATTAGATTTATCATGAAATAATTGTAGTAATTAAAAAAAATCAGAAAACCAACATATAGTTTTAAATATTTATTGTTTAAATCCAAAAGTAAAAATGAGAAGATGTTATTACAAGAAAGGTTAGTATAGGAGGACATAAAACTAGAATTAATATAATTATTAAAAGATTAAAAAAAATATATTGATTTTTTTTATCTAAACCTTATCATTTCTTATTATTTTTTCATTAACTCTTGTAATTTTGAATATGTTTTTAAAAATTCACATAATCCTTTCAAATCTTATAAATCTATAAAGTTGTGTCAAATCCTTTAAATTTTTATAATATAAATCTATTAAAATTGAAACTAGCATACAAGTCTTGTAAAGAAATATTATAAGTCATAATATTTTTACATAATCTTTAAAACTTACAAAAAAAAAAATTGTGCTAAAATAATCTTTTAAAATCCTACTTGAATACAATCCTAACTAAATGTAGAACTATCTAATTAGCTCATTTTAGGATTTTAAGAAAGAAAAGGAGACAGCCAGAGAAATGTAAGAAAAATTGGGAATAGAAATTAGGTGAATATAAAAGGATGTGCTTTGGAGAAAGAAAAAAAAAGGTATCAAGTCACCACTAGTCCATAAATTAGGGATTTGTTTGATTTCAGAAGGTGATTTTGTCCTTTTATTTTTAGAATTTATAAATAATTATAAAAATGTCACCATATTATTACATTGATTTATGATTTTAAAGATTTTGTATAAAAAATAATGAAAAATAACAGAAATAATTGTGTGAACACAAATCCAATATATCATTCTTAAGGCATAATAAACAAGAATTTATAAGGAATCAAATTAAAATAAAAATGGCAACTTGCAAAATCAGAAACCAAAATAAAATAAATAAACAATACAACATTTGAAGAAAAAGACAAACCCTGATTTTTCTCAAACACATTTTCGTGTAACCGTCGTCTTCTTGTATCTCTATGGCTGCCCATAAACATTTCTCAAGTTTGGGGAAAGGGACGATTGTGAAACTTATTCCTTTATCCTTACTACCACAAACTACTTACAGAATCCTAAAAGTAAAAAACCCAAATGATAAAAGAGTCAAGTCTATTTTTAGTGCACATAACACACCACAGGACTAAACATTATCCTCATCAATGTTCATCCTGGTCAAGATGTATTCTGGTTTCAATTGATCCTTAACAATTGCAAGACACCAACATACCACACAACTTAACATTGCATGAACTTGTTTCACACAAACACAACACCTCAAATTATCAATTTATTTATGCAATTTCTCCTGTAAAAACGATTTAATATTTAATAAATTATAAAAACTACATGTGAAGATTTACATTGATAGGATTCTGGTTCATAAAGGGTGCTTTCCCTTAATTCAACTGTGAGAGTTAATTAGCAGTCAGGGATATAAATGGTGTTCGTAATCGGTAATGGAGGCATAGCAAGGCAAAGGTGTTGTTGATTAGAGAAATACGAGGAAGAAGTTGTTGCCCTGAATTCTTCATTTTTTATTTATTTTATAGATTGACATTTTTTTATTTTAATTTTGATTACATGTAATTTATTCATTGATTGTACCTCAGAGTGATTGTGTTGAATTTGTGCCCACACAAGTATTTCTCCTTGAGCAAGTTAGAGTGCTGCAATCTAGGAAGAGAGTTCATGGTCATTAGGGGTGGGAATAGATCAGGTCGGTCTACAGACGTCTACGACCTGGCCTACATAAAGCCTGATCTGAACTGGTTTATTTAATTAAAATATTAGGTTCAGATTTTTTTAAAAATCTATTAAATTAAATAGATCAGGCTCTTAGGCTTATTAAAAATCTTATAAGCATGATAGACCGACCTATATATATATTATTTTTTTGGTATCAATATATAATATTATTTTTTGGATACAATTCATTTTTTTTGAAACTATCAGACTTTGATTTACACATTATTGTTCCATAACTTCTATTCCTATAATCAAGGACTTTAATCACAATGTCCTTTTATATTCATCATTATTTTGATTGACTTTCCTTTTTCAACTTTCCTATTCCATAAAATTTAAATATTTATTAGAGAGAAAGCTTTTAAAAAGACTATCAGGTCATGCCAGACTTTTAAAAAGGTTAGGCTGAACCAAAATAAAAGTCTTTGATAGGCTCTAGGCCAGACTAAGGCTTCAAAGATTCATCGTAGATTAGGCTCAAGCCTTTCAAAGCCAAGCCTGACTTGACCTATTCCCACCCCTAATGATCATAGGTAAAGCCTTGGAGGAAAAATTGGCCTCTTAAATTTGGTATGGGTTCTCAAGTGTCTCCAGAGAGCACTTGATTGAATGCAAGAGTAACAAGAATTTAAAATAATTTGAAGTGTAAAGAAACAGAACAAAATTTAAAGTAGTAAAGCAGAATATAAACTGAAAAAAAAAAAGGATTGCATTGATTGATTTTGGTTGAAGGTCCTTATAAACATATCCAGAGTGCATGTTTATACTGAAAAATCTAAACAAACTATCCTAGATTGTCTTAACGCTCGGCCACTATTGGCTTGACCATAACTAAATCGGCTAACATAATGCTTATTTCGGCTAAGTCTTAACGCGACGTTCCACTTTTAGCTCCTATTTTCCAAGGTCCACTTCCTGAAATCAATTTCATTTTTTCAAAAGAAACTAAGAGGGTGTTTGAAAGAACTTATTGAAAGCTTAAGCTTTTTAACTTATTTCAATATGCTTCTTGGCCTAATTTATCAAAATATGTTCTTCATGGTCAAATTTATGGTATAAGTCCTCCAATTTATGATTGAGTTAAACCGTTTAGTTGATATTATATTAGGAGCATATTTGAATTTTGAAAATAATTTGTAAGTTTATAAATCATTAAATTTCATGTTTTCCTTATTCTTATTATTTTTGTGCTATAATTGATATTTTTATTAATAGTTAAATTTAGAAATCTGAGACAGGGTAATGTGTGGGCTTTTATGTACTTTAGTTAAAGATAGATCAGGGATTATTGTTAGGTTAAGCATGTATTCCTAGTCAGAGTGATGATTGTTTTGAGGATTGACTTGTAATTTTTTTTTACCACCAGGGGTGTTGGCCCGCGTTTGTGTATTACGTGACTAATTTCGAAAGAATTATAAAATAAGATAATCCGGTTCTTTAGTAATATGACAAAATCAACAATCGCAAATTTCTAATAGTAATAGTCTTGAAGGTCTTAACTCAGTTATGTGGCTAACAATTTTTATATGTATTTCCAATTCCAATAAACGTGACCTATATTTATCTAACACGAAAATCTGTAGCCATTATCTGTTACAGCCCTTAATAACATGCAGAGAGTCTGAGAATTATTGAATTAATATCAAGCAACACTTCAACAAATAAACATTTACGTGAGCCAAAAAAAAAAAACCCTTTGTGGTCAAGAAGACTAATTAATAGAACTGGTGGACTGGAACAGAAAGGTGTCAGATAAAACTATCAATTTAAGCACTTCCTAAAGTCTCAAAATGTCAGCTCTCAGCCTACTTAATTCGTTTTCATTACCAAGAGCATATTTTCTTCATTAGGAAAAGGATTTAGTGGCAACCTTAATGTTACAAAAAATAACGTTCTTGTTAATTATGTCACATAAGCTGAACTTTCTTCATTCAAACGGTGTCCTTTCCAATATGGAATTCTTTGGGACCTTTCTTCCACGTAAACCTTGACCTTCTTCTTCATTGACCTGAAAGTTTCACACATGAAGTGACACACTCATTACAATGAAGTGCTATATTAGAAAGAGTAGGCTTAAAGTTGTATTTGAAGTACACCTACACAACTCTAGAAAAGTTAGCACATGTGAAGGACGGTGTCAGAAAATTGACTAGCTACAGACATTACATTACAAGAATAGCAAGATTGTAATTTTGTGTTAATTAGTATTAGCGTGTCTTATTTACTTCAGTGTTATTTCTTCTTGTCTAGTAGCCTCTAGCATGTAGTAAATTTTTAATGGGTATTCTACATATTTTGAGAACACCATGTTAACCAACATCATATACTGATCATAATTTATTGAGAATCTACAATAATTTCTAATAAACGGTTTAATGTCTCAATGCCACACTGATTGCCGACGACCGTGAGGATAAGTCTTTGCTATTGAATGAATGGAGCCTACTTGTATTATTCCTGTGATATGAAGAAAGGGACATGCAATACTAAAGATAGATGCACAGTGCCAAACCAAAGAATCTCCTACTAATAACTAACTTTATCAACGAAAGTAATTTGTTTCAGTTATGAGAGAACCATTTGTTTTAAATTAAATGAGGAAACTGCTTAGTTTTTCAAACAACTATGCTTTTACCACAGCATTAGGGTCCACTTGGGAGTCAAGATCCACATGTTGATCTGTCTGGCTGCTACAGCTCTCTTCATCTTCTTTGCACTGAGTTGGGGGGAAATTGGCCCACTGAAAATGACAAAATATTTTCAAGATAAAGCTTAAGAAAAGCACCCTCCTTTACATTATCCATGACACCACACTTACATTGAGCACGAGTTATCACATAAGGAGACCTGACACCACACTCTAACCCAAAACCTTAAGGTTCAGGTTTATGGGTCTTCTCCTCACTTGTATGGTGCTCAACCTTTCCACTTTTATCCGATGTGGGACTTCACCTCACACTTGTAACCCAACAAGTGTGTCAATCAAGACTGCCTAATTTGTAAATGAGTTGAATTAATAAGCAGCTTAAAAAATTAGACCTTACGTTTTTTGCTGCTGTACTAAAAGCTTCCCTGTGGGCCATGTCAGGGTTCTCAGCCTTTAGCCTTTTAATCTCTTCTCTGCATTAAATAAACACTCGTATTAGAATTCAAAGTTTGAATTTCAGTTCTATACAACTTTGTGTATTGAATCATTACTTGATGAAGCAGTTATAAGCTGATGGTGTTCTCTGTCTCTTCTCTGGGGCTGCATACAATCCATGCATACAAAAAAAAAACAATTTATGAGGAAGTATGAGTACAGAAAACATGCTTCAAACTCAATAACTCATGGCATTATTAAAGTAACTTTTGGCTTACGTACGTTTATTGACAACATTACTCATTGGAATGGCATCCTCTTCCTCACAATCAGAATAGGTCATCATGGATGCATTATGTCTCTTCAAAGTCTTGTTAGCATCTTGTTCTGAACTACTTTCTTTTGGCTGGAGAGTGGAGACAGTCTCAAATGCATTTTAAGTTAAAAATCCAACAAATGACACTAACAATTAAAGATAAATATGTGAGTCGCTGGACTCACATGAACAACACAAAGGAAACAAACATAGAATTGTAAAGGTAACCTATCACCTCAAGATGGCTAAGAGATGCTAAAAGGTGGAAAGGGACAAAAGAAGCTTTCATCATGTTAACAGAAAGGACGCTTGTGCAGTGTCCGCATTTTACTGTCACCACCATTGACAAACTGCTGCTTGGGACACTTACCTGCATCTCACAGTTGAATTGAAAACATAAAAATGAAATATAGAAAGTGGCATTACAAACCACATGAACTCAACAAGTGCAGTTAGAAAACATAACCACATGAACTCGAGAAGTGCAGTTAAAGTGACCAAAGAGTTCATTACCATTAAAATGGTGGCACAGAATCCACATTCTACATAACATATCTGTTCTGGAAGATCAAAAAGATGGTTCAGTGTTGACATATCTGTCTGAATTTGTAACTTGTAAGTGAGAGAGTGTGTATGTGATAGAGGAAGAGAAAGAAGAGATAGAGAGATAAAATTGTAGTTCTTTTGACACAAGGAAGCATTTATAGTTGAAGATGGACACTCATAATCAATCATCATCCTACTTTAATGATTTGTGGAATAGGGTGCTTAAGGTGGTTTTCATTGCCGGAAAGCATTCCAACATTGACATTAAGTCTTGAATAGGGTGTCAAATTACAGCCACACCCTTCACAAGAGTGTTTATCATAAATAATTTTATGTTAAAGTATGTTATTTAAATGATCAATTTTTATTTCAAGTCCTAATAAATTTTTCGGTTTCATATAATTTCTAATACATCAAAACAAGTTTTTTTTATCAATTAATTGGTGATACTTATGACATTCTATATAAATAGATTTTTTTAATATAATCAATAAAAAATAATATCGCGTCATCACTTAATTCACTATGAGACTCAGAACAAAAAGTTTTGATATATTTTAATACAACAAAATTTTGTATTAAAAATTTAAAATAAAAATCAATAATTTATTAGAACTTAATTTTACTTATTTGCACGAACATTATTTATCACGGGCAAACTTCTACATAGGGTTGTAGTGGCCCAAAGTTCTATGGCACTTTGCAGAATGACTAAAGTAACTTGCTTGTTTCATGTGTTGTGTTTTCTCTTTTATTGACACTCCTGCCTCTCCAAACCCTCTCTCTGTCCAAGATGAAAATGAAAGTGCAGAAAAAATTTCCATTGTAGAAGGGAGGGGAAGTTTCCACAAAGACACATGGAGAAGGTAATGAGGCATCTTAGGATTTGTCTTTCCTGAGATGAAAAAGTATCATTCCCTCTTTCTGTGCTCTCTTGGCATGTCTCGCTTCCCATCTACTTTGTTTCACTATGAGCTTAAGATTCTGTATTAACCACGTATTGATTTCATTCAAACTTTTTCTGCCGTTTCTTTAACTCTTCCATGTGACTGCACATGAGTTGGACTTTAGTTTCCCATAGTAACTTTTACTTACTAGTGTTAGTGTTTCAGCAAAATGAAACACTAGTAACTACAAATATACTATGATCCTAAAAATATCAATGCCCTTTGGAAGTGCACAAAAACTAATTATCAGGATTCAGGAGATACACAAAGAAGTTTTGGTAAATATATAGGAGATTGACAAAGAATTGGTTCAACATGTCTCAAAGTGGATTAGATTTTGTTTCATGAACATCAATGAATTATTGTGATGGAGTTTTAAATTTTAATATGAAAATTGCCCTTACAACGTTATTGCAGACAACTAACTTTGGTTTTGGTATTCAATTTCCTATAGGCCTAGTCTTACTATGTGGAGTGACAATGACTATTTCTTTCCACAAATAACCAATTGTTTGAAAATCTTTTACATGTTGTAATCAATAGCCATGTCCTACAAACAAAATGAACGGAAGCTGTGTGGTAGGTAGGAATCAAGTACTGAAGAATGAAGATACACTTCTATAATATCTGGCATTATTTTTAAGTCATTTTTATAACCTATGAAGATGTTTGCGTCTCCTTGCAATTATAGTCTCATTTTTTTAATCGCCCTCTATAGTCTATATTTTGGCTCTCTTTGCTTTGAAGATTTTGTCGGGGAATTGAAGGGAGTAAATGCCCTATAGATTTATATTTTTATTCATCTCACTTTGTATTCCAACAGATTTTGTCTCAATCCTGCAAGGTGGTCCTGTTTGTTCCATGTTCATTCATTTCGTGCACTCAATCCTACTTTAAAGTTCATTTGTAACTCAACAGAAGAGTTTGGAAATCAGAACCCCAAACCTTTCATCGGAATTAGTTTGGCAAACCTTTTTTATGGAAATGGAAAGAATCCACGTAATAAAATTATTTTACATAAAATGAAAAGTTTGGGGTTCTGATTTCCAAAAAAAACAGCAATATTATTTTGCATCCAAGAGTGGCTTTTATTTGTGGCTCATTTCACAAGAAAAAGTAATAGCATAAGCAAGTGATTCCCAATATCTTTTTTTTCTCATTTTTTATTTATATTTAAAAAACTAAATAAAAGCTATAGCAGGAACAAGAACCTTCTTTGTCCTTGACATCTATCTGAAGATGACAACTTTTGCTCGCACTTTGATTGAGAAAAATTATCATTTTCTAAATGTGTTGTAAAAAAAAAAAAAAGTCCAGTAAAAGCTGTCATTGCTCATATGAAAAGCCTTTAGAGCCCTTGACACACAGAAACTTTTGCTTTCTAAATGAACCTGAGAGAACTATTTATGCACAAAGCCATGCACCATTTCCATGGCATAAATTACTACAAAGAAAGATAGTATATAAGTTGAGCTTTTCACCACACATATGATCAGAACCCTAAAAGGGTATCTCATAATTGTGGGATGTAGTAGTTTAACATCAAGAAAGGGACTAAGTATTTGAAGTCTTGAAATTTGAACTAAAACGGGTGAGTCAAAATGTCAAATACCATATCATTAAGCCTTTGAGCGATGCACTGATAGGTGTCACTGTTGTCAATTGAAGTTGGATCAAAAGTTTCCATCTACTCCTTAGTCCTTAATTTGATTGACAAATAGATCATTTAATTTAGTTTGATGGTAGTGCAACGGAACTTAATGTGTCTTTATTTTTTTTCTCTAATTTATGTTTACTTTGCTTTAAAGTTCGGGTGTACTTTACATGGGTTAGATAATACATAGGAATTACTGTAAGTGTAAACTAATACTAACCTATTCATGGCAACAGATTCTCACAATTATTCCCTTCCCCACAAAATTAGGATACATTCATATTCACCTTGTGGTCTGGATAGCAAATATTTTCAACAAGTTTGTTCCACAAATGACAAAACAAATATGCCAAGTACTTACTCTGAAGAGAGAGAGAAAAAAAAAAGGCAGAAACATTACAGGCAGCCACATATATATTTTTAGATGATTATAGTTCTATATTTTCTAATTAATTTTAATTTTTTAATAAAACTTTTACTTTTTTTAAAAATTAAATATTTTTATAAAAATTTAAAAGAAATAATTTAAATAATGTGATAAGTAAAAAAAAAATCTGATGATAAAAGAGAAATTTTATTAAAACAATTAGAAGTCGGAAATTTAGTAGGAATTTGACCAACTTTAAACAAAATTATAAAATGTGAAAATATGATTCGAGGTGGGAAAAATTGGGATTAATCGGGTGAAATTAGATGTTTTCAATTGTTAATTTTTTCTAAAAGGTTTAAAAGAATTTAATTTACTCATATTCTTAATACAATTCGTAGAAAATGAAAATGGTTTAAATAAAAAATTCATGAAGAGATTAAATTTGTTTAATTTCAAAAATGAAGAGTCTTATTCATTAAAAAAAATTGAGAATCAAAACCACCCATTTGAATTAAAAACTAAAAGTATCATTGAACCCAAAATTAAATAAATAAAAATAAATAGTAAATATAAGAACATGGATGAATATATATATCACACTTACAAATTCTTGTATTATTATAATTTTTAATATATATTATAATGTATTTTTATTATTTATATATATATATATATATATATATATATATGTGTGTGTGTTTGTGTATGTGTAATTGCGTATGTATACTTGCAAGTATATTTATAGGTATATGTGAATATTTGTTAAGATAATTTAATATTATAGATTATAGCTTATTTTTTTTAGTTTTAAATTTTTTAATATGTAAGATGTTAAAAAATAATTATATATTTTTAATAAATAAGATTTTTTTTTCAAAAATAAAAAGAATATATGTAAGATACTTTTTATTTAAGGAGTTTGATTTTTCAAATATTGATATTTGAGTATTATTTATTTATTTATTATTTTATAAAATGTTATATTTTTCTTTTATATTTTCTACCATGAAAATAATTACATTCTTTCTTATTTTTAACATATTTTTTGTATGGAGATAGTTATATTTTCTTTATTTAGATAAAATATTTAAGTATCATATATTTATCTATTTAATTATAATAGTCTTATCTTTTTTATAATTCATTATTATTATTATTATTATTATTATTATTATTATTATTATTATTATTATTTTAAAGGCTATAATTGTATTTGCAATCAAATTAAATTGTTAGTAATCCCTTTATATTTATTTAATCATAATTATAATTAATTTGAAAATTAAGAATTATTTATTAATCTGAGGCAAGTTTACTGAAAAATATAATTATTTCTTATCAGTACATATATTTCTTATCACTGTTTCACATGTATAAGCGATTTTTACAACTGCAAATATTAAACACTAGTACATTAAGGTGGAGGTTGAGTGAGATGTTGACATGATAAAAAGGACTAGATTGAGATTTGCCCTACCAAGTTGAATTATATACCCTATTCCCAAATAAGGTAAAGTAAGAAGTTGTTTTTCATTGACATTTATTTTTAATTTTGAATAAAATATGTTTTAGTCCCTTTAAAATATTTTTAATTTTGAATGAAATATGTTTTAGTTCCTCTAAAATATCTAAATTATAGAATTGGTCTTTTTCAAAAAAAAAATTGTCACATTTGAATCCCTCTAAAGTGGCATATTATTATTCATCTAGTATATTTACTCCGTAAATAAGTCCAATATGTTGATCCAATATATTATATTAACATGAACTACGAACAATTTTTTTTTTCAAATGTAGAAATCCCTCATTTAAAATATATGCTTAATGATATCTGTCACGTAAAAAATTCAACATAAGTAATTTGAAAATTTCAAAGGAACTGAAATGGGACAAAAAAATTGAAAGGACGAATTACAGATTTCAAGCATTTTAGAGATACCAAAAACATATTTTTCCATTTAATTTTTGGATGATATTATTATACCAATAACAAAACTTTAGACTTTTGTCCATTAGCTGTTTTTTCATACTAAAATGCAACCTTTTCATTCTGTTTTTAATTTTGATCCCTTATTATCAAATTAAACATTTAGTCCTGTTTTTAAAATAGAGGACTTTAGTTCCTCTACTAAATTTAATTGGTTGGTCATTAACTTTCTATGTTGGACTATTAAGTGGGTGAATTGGGCACTGTAGTTTTTTATTATTTTTTAATTTAAATATTAATGAATATATAATTAAATTTTACAAATATTTAATAAATAAAAAAACAAGATTAAATTGTCCATTTCCATCGCCTTCATTCTTCCAAGTTACATCATCATTAGTGTTCCCATCCGATTGATTTACATAATGTGCCAATATAATTAATAATTTGATAGGATATACTAAAATGGTTGAGGGCGAGCCCTGGTGCAGCGGTAAAGTTATGCCTTGGTGACTTGTTGGTCATGGGTTCGAATCCGAATGGGGTACGAAGTTTTTTTATACTAAAATGGCTCCCAGCCTTTAAAATCCCAACCTCTCCCGAAACAGTAAAATCCATGACAAGGAGCCAACTCCACATATACATTTGATTGAAGGCACAACTTTACAACTCCGAAAACAATACACACAGCAAACAAACCCACCCCAATCCCACTATGCATTGAATTCCAACAATTATACCCCAATCTCTTATCTATTAACCCCTACAACATGCTTAAGCATCGAAAATAATTCCTGCCCAATACAATTATTCTGCACAAACTGATCTGTTATCATGCGCCCCAATTGAAGTTTTGGGAGAGCTTCATCTGACTGTAACAAATTGAAACAACTTTGTATTTTCAGCCCAAATTATTGGGACTCAAGTTGAACGGAATTAAACTCAATTTAACAATCAATCTCAAAACCAAACCCAAAATCAACAAAGAAGAAAATAATCAATCTAATTGCACGGTAACAGCATGAACAGTCAAACTATCGAACCCGCAAATGTAGAGGATTCAGCCTGTTACAACGATTTTCCAGTCGACCACAACAATGGTGGCAAACTCTTGCCCTGTGGATTCCGACAAGTGAATCCTCTACATGTGGAGGTCGGGATGGATTTGGACGGGAAAGAGTAGGGGAAGAAGGTTTAGGCATTAGGGTTCTGTTCACAATACCCACATGGCTTTGGTAATTTTTTTTTCAAGTCTACGCAAAACAAAAACTACAAATCACCCAATTAAGTTTAAAGGAACCAAAATTTTCTATTTTAGAGGAACTAAATATCTCAATTTTATAATAAGAAGTCCAAATTTACAAATTGAGTAGATTAAAAGGACCAAAATTACATTTTAGTTTTTTATAATCTATGATAATACAGAACTAAATTCAAGCATAGAAGGCCTGTTTGTAAAACACTTGAAACGTTTTTTTTTCATACGAACCACAAATCAATTTTTGACCCATAAAAATAGTACTAGAGCTTCATATCGTTTCGTGCCTTGCAAATAGACCCAAACACCCAAAATCCACCAGTCAAGCATATTGTTTTGCGCCCCAAACAGACTTTCAGCATATTTGGTTTTTTTATACATTTAGGATGTGATGTTCAGAAACTAAGCACCAAAGATACGCTAAAGTGACCTTCCAGGAACATAAACAAAATTAAGTCTGGCTCACGCATAATCAAGTTTCGTATCCTCTGATGACAATCAGTGCATAAACAAAATATAACAAAATAAAATCGATAAAGCTAAAAACTAAGCCAGGTTCACGCATAATAGTGTTATAAATAATAAATCAAACTTGTAGTGCCCAGCACGACTCAATTTGTTTCCACTCATATTGCATATTTAATGAACTAAATGGTATATTGTTACAGTAGTAAAACCAATTGCCAAATGTTATAGCAATGGCAGAACAAGAGTTAGAAATTAATGGTAATATATACTCATTAATTTATTTTAAAGAAAAAATTAGATGTCCAGTAAACTACTGTAGTTTTTTATTAGGTATTCATTTGAAAAAGTGATTAAAAAAAATGCTATTTGCTTATCTAATCAATCAAACAAAACACAATCAAAAAGAGTTTCGAGGAAAACTCAGTCCTAATTGTCACTAAAAGCAACCAGTAATCCTCCACTCTCAACCAAGTTTGCAAAATCACCCTCAAAAAGCACCAACTACAAAGCACAACCACTGGAACACAAAGATTGAAAGGTAATCTGGGGGTCTAGTAAGCTAGTTCTTTAGATTATCAAAATTTAATTGGAAAAGCAATAAAGCATATATCCAATCAAACTAACATGATCAGCAGTGTTTCAAGGGGGCAAACGTTACTCTTTTCCAATTTTCAACAAGAACCAACCAAATATTCAACATTGTCAATTAACCCGAACTTGAAGAATAAAAAAAAATAGCACACCATCACAATCGCAATGGTGAGGATCAGAAAATCTCAACAAAAACACACAACCATGAGCAAAAGCATCACAGCTCACAAACCCTCAACTTATCAATTGGCCAAAAATTTATCAAACATCTTTTGGGCAATCGATCAGCACAATCCAAAAACCTACAGGTTCCATTGCCTAATCCACACTCTTGAACAAGGGTTTTTAATAAATGGTCCGAAACGTGATTAGGGCCCGCAACATCGAAGTTTTTTAACTGTCCATCACCGCAACACAACTGCAATTGGGTTCACATCGGCCGCATTTGTCTATGATTTGCCACATAATATCAACAGTCACAACAAACAGCGACCAATATTTAAAACCTTGCTCTTGAACAAACCTACATAACCAATTCGATCATACACTAATTTTAATTGCCTAACGAGCATCATAAACAACCAAACAGAATAGCACAAAACCAAACAATACGCAAGCAAACACACACTATAGCTTTTGTCAACAAAGAAAAATCCAACATACAGTTTGATTGTAAAGCGAAGAACACAAACACGACACAAATCCAATGAAGGAAGCAAGCATTGGCGGTTTATAAACCGAACTAACAATATATTTAAAGCGGATGATAAGTAATCCAACGCAAAACAGTATTGAATAAAGGTTTAATCAAAGCCCAAACAGTCATAACACTAATTGAACAAAAACATAAACCAAAACTTTTAAATACTAAAATAAAATTAAAACCGCAAATTAAGCATCGGCCTTCTGGTAGACGTAGGTCAAGCCGCACTTGCCGCAGTAGTGGCGGTCGAAGTGGTTGGCCATGAAGGTGCCGGCGCCGCACTCGGCGTTGGGGCACTCCTTGCGGAGCCTCTGGACTTTTCCAGAATCGTCGACCTTGTAGAACTGAAGAATGCCGAGCTTGACCTTCTTGTGCTTGTGCTTGATCTTCTTGGGCTTGGTGTAGGTCTTCTTCTTGCGCTTCTTGGCGCCGCCACGGAGGCGGAGGACGAGGTGAAGCGTGGACTCCTTCTGGATGTTGTAGTCGGCGAGGGTGCGGCCGTCCTCCAGCTGCTTCCCGGCGAAGATGAGGCGCTGCTGGTCCGGAGGGATGCCTTCCTTGTCCTGGATCTTGGCCTTCACGTTGTCGATGGTGTCCGAAGACTCCACCTCCAACGTGATCGTTTTACCCGTTAGGGTTTTCACGAAGATCTGCATCGTGACGCCGGGAGAGTGGCTAGGGTTTCTTCCGATGCAGAGTTTGGGGGTGAGAAGAGATGAATCGTGCTTAGGAGGGTTTATATACTCGTGTTGTGGGGTGAGGGGATTTGGTTAGGGTTTCCTTGTTGCTGGTGCTGCTAGCCCGAAGTTTTCTGGACCCGGCCCAAACTTTGTATTAGCCTATTATTAAAACAAAAAAAATAGTGTTAAATTATGGGTTTGTACTGTGTTTTTGAATGGTCTCGTTTATGAAAAAAAAATCAATAAATTTTTTGAAAAAATTGAATCAAAACTAATTTAATGTTCAGTAATAAAAACAAGGTTTCATTATTCGTTAAGTTTATGTTTTTAAAATTTTTATCTTTTAATTCTTATTCTTAAAAATGATCCATTTTAGTTTATATACATATCATTTTTAATATATTTTTGTTTTTACGTATATTATTTTTAATCTCTTTTAGTTCTTACCGTTTAAACTTATAGAGATAAAAAATATTAAAAATAGTATGTATAAAAACTAAAATGAATAATTTTTAAGATTAAAAGGTAAAATAGGTACAAGTATAGGAATTGAATGCATAGTTAAACCTAAAAAATGTAATTTAATTTTTCAACAATAAAAAAAGATTTGAATTATATTAGCAACTCTTATTTAGATATTGATACATTTTATTTTTTACACAAAGTTTACATTGAGTGCAATGTAGATATCAAAATATTTAAATATTGGTATATATATATATATATATATATATATATATATATATATATATATATATATATATATATAATATGATCAAAAGTAATACTAACAAAATACAATAATAGTATAATAATATTTTTTCTATTTAAATTAAAAAACCCAAATGATAATTTTTTCTTAAAAATGTCACATCAATGTATCAAGCTTTCTTCATCATTCTTTATAGAAGGTATTACTTTAAGAACAAATCCTTCTTTTCTATAGTCAATTCTTGATTATGGACTAAGCAATCAAGCTCGTTAATTTTTCAAATACAGTGACAAGAACTATAATAGTAAGTTCCTTATATTTAGCAATTGTAGTGACCTTTAGTTGCCTAGTCTTGTTCAAACACTTAAGCACTTTAACCTTATTTGTCAAATCTTTTTTCCCATACCTATAAGTGAATCTCTTTTGAACCTCCAAAATGGTTTCCTCATTTTTTATTCTAAACATCACATACTCCTA
The DNA here is from genome assembly GCF_000004515.6 of Glycine max. Classification (NCBI taxonomy): domain Eukaryota; kingdom Viridiplantae; phylum Streptophyta; class Magnoliopsida; order Fabales; family Fabaceae; genus Glycine; species Glycine max. The sequence continues at coordinate 3,100,338 of NC_016088.4, read as the reverse complement.
CACTAATGTATGCTTTTCCGCTCTCCTTAGTTACTTTACACTAAGACACCCTATAGAAAGCATCAAAACTCAATGCATGTGTTATTATACAGTCAAGGCAATGCGATGCCGTTTTCTTTTCACTCTTGGCTCACTCACTTCAATGTTTTTCTTTTCTCTCACCATCTATCTTATGCATGGGTATGAATGGGCCTGTCTCAACAGCATTCAAAACGACTGCATCAATCTATTCAATAGAAATTTTCAATATGCATAATTTTTGCATTGAAAATAAGGGGTTGTTTACATAGGCTCCGGTGTTTTATCAGCAAATATTAATTTGTTAATATTTGTTAACAAATATCAGTTAGAAGATTTAAACTCGTGATCTCTTCCTCCCCCCTTCTTCTTTCATCATCCCCTAACCATTGACTCAACCTTATATATCCTCCTTCACCATAAAGTAATTGATTTTTAGAAGAAAAATTTGAGCAGTCAATTATCCTATTTTGAGAAATTCTAAAACTTCATTTTTTCTTTTGTGTAAGACGGAAAAACTTAATTGTTCAATATGAACTTGAATCAATTTTTAGTCAAGAAGAAGTTTTTTCACTTTTCACCTTTACATGTTATTAGCTTTCAAAACATAGATCAAATTAATTGATGATATTAGGATTTCTCAAGAATTTCAATCTAAACAACTCACCTAAACTAAACAACTTGAAACATTGAAAAGGCAACACACAAATGTGTTGCATGATCAAAACTAATTATCCTACAAGACATAAGACATAAACACACAACACATAAGCTATTTGTCTTCTTCATTTTTGGGAATCTTCACAACACTTTCCTTTTGCCAAAGACTAGAACATTTTGAGCATGGAGTTTTTAGGACTGAACATATATAAATGATCCAATAACAACTCAATAGTAGGTGGTCCAATAGGCTTAACAACAATCACTATATAGGCTCTGATGCCATCTTAGAATTTGAATTTTAGTTTAACTCAATCCCACAAAAATGGCTTATAAAGTAAGTCCCTCACTCATACACATTACTTTGGTCATATTATTGGTTGATGTGGGATCTCCAACACACCCTTTATGTCGAGGAATGAACATCTCAAGCATGAAATTTGCAAGATTAGACATCTATGAGTGGTCTAATAATGACCAATAATAGGTAACTCGATTAACTCTAATACCATCTTTGATTTCAAATTTGGAAAGGCATGACTCAATTCTACCACACCGACTTGTTAGGTTAAGATTACCCCCACTTATATACACATACTATTTTGACCATATTACTAGTGCACGTGGCATTTGCAATAATTTGTTATGACTATTTCTTTTAGTTTTGTTTATTCACCATCTGCAGTGTTAGTTTGACACCAAATATGTAACATTCTGAAATGTTAAAACTTCAAAATCATCTTCACACTTCAAAAGAAAAATCATCTTAAAAAATGCTTACAATGATGTGTTAAGTTTGACTATAGTGTATGTCTAAATTCTAATATCATTGTATTATTAAAAGTATGTGCAGATTTTTTGCATTTGACGGTTCAAGGGATTCGCCTTGTGAAGGAGTGGAAACCTTATTGATCATATGTGTTAACCCGAGAGCTTGTACGTTTGTAGTGTGAAAACCCGACTGATCTTGATGGTTGAGGATGTTGGGTGGAAATACTATGGTTATCTTCTCTAATAGATATTTTGTGAAAGCTGAGACTCGATGCTCATGCGTATAGGGTTAAAGCTCAACGTGGGGATTATGTGGCGGGGGGGATTTTCATGCAGGGGTGGAAATTGTAAAAGCATATTGAGTAATGGATCATATTTTGGGATCTTATATCACTTTATGGTGGGTCCCACGGTGTCACATGTGCTCCAAGATCTATCCTCCTTTTTGCTCAAATAATAGATCCCAATTTAGGATCTTGAGGCTCTTTTTGTGGGTTCCACAATGGACCCACTTAAATATAGTTTATGATTTATTTTTTAATTAAATTTAAGTAACTGATTACAAATTAAAAAATAAAATATTAATAATTAAAAAATTTATTTATGAATTAAAGTTAAACTGACAAAAAATACATAACATTCATAAGTAACATAATACAATCCATTAACATTCAAAGAGAAAATTTAAAATTCCTCATTATTGTCCTCTAAACGTGCCTAATATATGCTCCACTAAGTTTGTTTGAAGTTGTAGATGAATTTCTCTTGTATGCATATACCGTCTTGTTTGTACGTATGTAGTAAAGTCAGGAGGAGCACCACGAAAGACATCAATGTTTGAAATCTCTTCATCTATTTGAGCATAATCAACACCAACATTACCATTGTATCTATCTTATTTTTCTTTAACAATCATGTAATGTAATATAATGCATGTCAATATAATAATCTTCATTGTATCGATGTGTTAATTATTTGATGGACCACATATAATTGCAAATTGAGATTTTAGCACATCAAACACTATCTCCGCATCCTTTCTTGCCGATTCTTGACATTTTGCAAATAATTTTATTTTCTCTCCTTGTGGCATAGGGATGGTTTTTACAAAAGTGACCTAATCAAGGTAAATGTTATCTGCAAGATATTATCCATGCTATATGGGGTTTCCTTGATTGTAAATTGCACTGGAGGAGTCAACCTTGCAAAACAACATTAAACATGGGCAATTGATTTAACACATTAATGTCATTGTTTAAACTTGCAACTCCATAATATGGAAGTCAAATTCCCAAGTCTTGTAACACGATGACTTCAAGTATTACTGTGAGTTTGCGATGATTACCTCTATGATATTTTCCTTGCCATATAATTGGGTAATTTTTCCATTATCAATGCATGCAACCAATAGAACCCAACATACCTAGAAAACCACATGTCTCTCCAATTTGTAATAAGATATTGATGTCATTTTTGTTTGGCCTTCTCAAGTTCTTACCCCCAAATATCTCGTTGATACCCTTTACAAAAACTTCTAAGCCTTAAATTGCAGTGCATTCAATAATTCTAGCATACTCATTGGTACTATCAGCAGGTGATCCATATGCTAATATACGAATTGTTGCAGTGCACTTCTGTAATGGTGAAAGATCCTTTCTACTAGTTGTATCAGATCTCATTTAGAAACACGAATAATGATTATTAAGAGCATCTACAATTCGAAGGAACCACTGCTTCTTCATTTGAAACCTTCGTCGAAACTGCCTCTCTGTATATACAAAATTTTTAGAGAAGTATTCATTTAACAAGCAACTATGTTTGCCACATTCACAATCACAATTTATATGACGTCTTGTTTGTCTTGGCCAACTGTTATTCTCTACTTGTTGTTGCAGCTCACGTAAGTACCTCATGATTTCTTCTTTATCATTGTCTTCAAGTGTTCCATCAATATTTTTATCTCCAAAGTCTATTGAAGTAAGAGTTTCTATCCATTTTGCCAATGAATGGAGCTAAAAATTAAATAAAAAAGATTATAGAGTTTGTAGAAAATATGCATGATTGAAAGAAACTTTAACAATTAAATAGAATAATTTCCATTGGGTAGTTTTTAATGGTTAGTTTCACAACGATTACTTTTTAACGACTACTTTTATAACAGTTAGTTTCACAACAACTAATTTTGTAACAGTTACCTTTATGATGGCTAATATCACAACAACTACATTGAAAACAACTAGTTTTGTAATTACCGCTTTTATAACGACTAGTTACATAATTAAAAATTAATAATTAACATAAAAGTTACAACATGAAGACTAATTAAAACAAAGTTCAGCATTAAACTAACAAAAAGTTACAATAAAAAGACTAATTAAAACTAAGACTGTTACAACATAGGATTTATTAAAATAAACCTACAACAAACCGTGACTAATTAAAACTAATTGACCACATAACAACTAATTACTAAACATTTATAAAATATAATTACAAGTGATTTTGTGTTTTTTGTATTGTTCTTTAGACATGGTAGATGTGTCCTTCATTAGTATTTCGTACAATAGTGTTACGTTCTTCATCTCTTTTTTCTTTGCTAACTTTTTGGTGGCAACAATTTCTTCCCTGATTGTAGCTTCCATGCCTGACAAGTCCACAATTGGTGAAGACGTTCCATCTCCTTTGTCCTTGATCTTCCTCTTGACTACCTTCTGTCCCATCGAATCGAGGATTTGTGATGGTGTGTCAATTTCTGAAACCTTAATTAGTGTCTCTAGATTAGATAACGACAAGTAATTCCTAGAAGCATAAAACTTTGTTATTTTTTAACAAACTTCTATACATTGTTCTAACCATTTATGCCTATCTTTTAGCAGTCATCATGCATGATTTAAAATAAAATTGCTTTCCTCATCTTCCTTCCAAATGATATATGCATGAATCATGACATCGTTCTCCATGTAATCGTTTTTCTTCAAATTGACAACATACTTGTAATGGCTCTTGAACTTTTGAATGCCAACATTAATTTTTTGCCATTAAGATTTCACTTGATTCAATGTTCTCTCTCGTAGATTGTTACAAAAGTTGTTGTAATTTTATGCTACTCTCAACCAAAAACAATTTCTTGTTTGACCATCACCGACAATTGGATTCATCGAGACATTAAGTCGTGAACCAATGAGATGTGTATCATCTTTAATCGAAAAGTAAAGTTATGATTTCTTTTTTGTAGAATTATCTCCTCCTTCCTTTAGTGTGATATTTTCTAGTCCAACATGGGTAGAAAATGGTGGAAATTGCATTTCAACTTCATCATTGGAAGGAGTTTATGGATTACTAAAACTATTGGTAATTTTGTTCAAATGAGTCATTTGGTAATTTTGCAATAGGTTTGCCAATGAAATTGATTTAGATCCATTAAGAATGAAACTAAAGGCAAAGAAAGAGATTGTGAAATAGAGATTGAGAAATTAAGGATGAGAATGAAAGTTGGTGCGCAAAATACGATCACCAATCTTCCCAATTTATAGGATTCAGTTATTACCTATTTTGATAGCAAACAGTACAAAATTCATGTGTAAATAGTTTAATTTCATAGCAAAGTTCCAATTTACTGCTATTGATATGACAATTTGACAAGCAACAATAATAATTCGAAGGAACAAACAAATGTTTCAATTTTCTTTCCATAGTTTGTGTCTTCTCTCCTCTACTTTACTTTCTCATTTTCAAATCAACCTTTCCCTTTCCCTTCCCCTCCACCCCACCCACACTCTTCCCTCTTTCCCTTTCCCTTAAAACCCCACCCTCCCTTTGATAAGCATAAAGGAAGATGATGCATTTTTAGCGAATGGTGTGACAACGAAAGTAGAGCGTTGAGGAGAGCCTTGACCACGACAGTGACGAATCGATGCTTGGAAAACTTTTGAAGCTGACGGATCGTGGCTGGATCGACACTGTGACAATGTGTTTTGTGCCTTTTTCTTTTATTTATTATTTTTTAACTTTGAATCGTTTGATCATGTTGTTATTTAAAATCAATGCATCTGTTGTTGTTTTCGTTTTGATGTTGTTATTGTTTCATCCTTTTCTCTTGGTTTCCCTTTTCATTCTTCCTTTTTTGTTGCTTCCCTCAACAAACATTTAGGGAAAGAGAGAAAGATTAAATTATGTTTTTTTATTAAAAAAATGGGACAAATCTTAAGGGATATTGTAAAAGACATCATCCTTCATCGTGAATATCTCAACTCCCCCTTTAGTGGTAGATCTTTTGAAGACCAGATTGTGAGCTCAAGATCTATTAGTAAAGATAGTCTAATTTGATAGTGGTTCATTAATGTTGAGTGGGTGAAAGGGGGCGGTATTGATGGCTTTAATGGTGGGTGACATTTTAAGGCTCCCTCACTTTTATAACACGTATGGGGGTGGGATTGTATTGCGCTTTCTGTTATAGCTTATGGTAATTGATTATTAGTATTTAGGTTAAATTATAATTTTTGTCCTCCTATAATTTGAAATCCATGATTTTGGTCCTATTTCTAAATAAATACATTTAATTTCTTTTTTTCTTTAAAATAAACAATTTTGATGTAACATATTGATGCTGACTTGACATTTATATAAACTATTGACATGACACTTATATGACGAGATTAAATAAAGTAAAAAAATAAAAAAAAACTTGGTAAGAGTTAAACTCATGATCTTTTATTTAAAAGTAAAGTAATAAATCACCAAAACACTTATTTTGCTTAATTAATTTTATAAACACCATTTTACATGTATTATTAGTCAAGAGTTATTAATTTTTTTCAAATTATAAAAATTTGATCTTATTTTATTATAATTTAAAAATTTATATAAACTAATATATAGATTATTTTAAAAAAATTATTTTATGTAATTTATACAAACTATGCAAATTAAAAAAATATTTAAATAATCTAAAAAATTAAAATGAAAATTTATTACTTTTTATAATTAATTTTTTATTATTTATATATAAAAATAAAATTTAGATAATTTTTTATAAATTACATAAAATAATTTATATACATATTAATATGTAACTTTCTTGATTTATGTAATCGGTATTAAAAAAACTTAATAAATAATTTTTCATAGTTAAAACAAAAATATTAACATGTAAGTTTCTTAAAAATTTAAATATTAAAATTTTATTAATTTATATAACTAAAGTTGGTGGTGGAGTATATTTAGGGTGAAAAACATATATTAAAATATTAATTTTTGGGGGGAAAACATCCAATATTCTTATTTTATCCTCTATAGAATATAAACACTTGTGAGTGATAAATTTCTATAACTAAAAGGATAATATTATTAATCCATTCTTCTAAATAACAAAGAGATGGATGATAATATAAAATGAGAAAATCATATATTATCATTGATATAAATTTTAAAGAGGATGTCATGAAAATTAATAAATTTATTAAATATAATGTGATGTGATTAAATGATGATGTAAAATTTTACTAATTATTTTTTTTATAACAAATGTCTTTTAATTCAAGTGCATTTCACATTATTAATTAAGTTATTATTAAATAAATGAATATATTGAAAACTTGGATTTTTAGTTATTGTTTATTCACCTGTCAAGTACTAACTAGTAACTACTAAGTAAGAAGAAAACTTTGGAACTTTGTATTTGTGTAACGTTGATCAGTATTTTTTTGGATATTAATTAAAAAATATTTATTATAAAAAACATAAAAAATGTAAAAAAAATCATCAACATCACAACTTTATATATCCTAATAAAAATATTTTTGTTTTTAATTTCTTACCCAATGCGTCAAGAAGAAAACTGATTATCATTTAGGTTAATTTAATATTCATTTCAAGAAGTCCCCACCACCTCTACGCGCTTCTTGGTGCGAAATCTCTTTAGATAAGATGACTTAGTACGCCAATCTTTAATATTCATAAATCATAATATTTTTTTTTTTACAAGAGTGCATTCATAAATTTATACTATACTTTAATAAATTATAACTCTATTGCGTATAAAAGGCAACGACAAAAGAGATTTTTCTTTTTGATAAAAATAAATGTTCTATTATATATTTTTTTAATTTAATTTATATCCTTAGAAAGGAGACGTGGGATTTGGGAATACATGGTAACGGAGCAGAGGAAAAGCGTGTGGTGTCTTCTTCTCCGGTGGATCCTCAGGCCTGTAATTTGGGATTAGCCACTCATGAATCAAAATCAATCCATTAAATCAAAATACCTTTCTCACTGTTAACTCATCAACAATACCTAATTTTTTTGGTTCTTTTTTTCACACTTACACATATTGGCTTTCTCTTCCTCGTACATATAAAAGGAAGAAGCAAAGCATCTTTTTCTTTTTTCAGTATTCACGCCTCTGCCCGCTTAATTTTACTTCTCAACTCTCTCTGTGAGTGCTTCTACTCCTTTTTTTTTTGTCTTTCCTTCTTTATTTATCTTTCTAAATTACGAATCAATAATCATCTTTTTTTTTATTTATATATATTTATCTTCTTCTTGATCAAGTATTGAACTTTTTGGAATTTTCGTGAACCCCATTTCAAGTAAAGAATCTGGGTTCGATTGGCATAGGAGATTGGAGGGGTTCTCAGTTTGCTCCTTGTCTTGTTCACTTGTTTCTAAATATCCCCGAGAAGAATAATCGTGGCAAAATACTACTTTGCTTTGTCATTCTTTCATCTGACTCTGTCTTTTTGTTTGAATTTTCTGAATGCATGAGTTCTGTTCCTGTTGGACTTTGGTGATTTTAGTGTTGTTTCTTCAGAATATTCAAGTTTCCATTCTTTTTCCCCTGTTGTGAGGAATTGAATCAGTTGAGAATTTGAAATGCTTCTAACTAAATTCCCATTATTTTACAAAAAATTATGTGGACTACTTGCTGTATGTATTCCTTCCCCTATAATTCAAATGTACTCAGGTACCAATTAATTCTTATGATTTTTTTTTCTGGTGGAAGTGACAGCGGTTCCATTGTCTTTGTTGCTGTTAATAAGGATCCTGATTGGATAAACTTCGCCATAAGCAGGTAAAATGAATTGAATTTCTCCGATAAGCTAAAATCAACTTATGCACCTCAAATTTTGGAGAAGTTAAATGATAGAGCTTCTGCGAAAGTTAAGTACATAAGTTGATTTTAGTTTATGGGAGAAGTTCAATTTATCTTACTTTCTTTTTCTTCTCCTATAAATGCTTATGGAAAAGTTTATCCAAACAAGACTTTAATATGTCTTTCTTTTTCTCTCCCTAATTCTATGCACCAATGGTATCTGTTAACATTTTCTTCATCAGAACCTTTCTTGTTAAAATTTGTCACCTCATCGCTCATGCATACTTGGGGAGTATACAGTCTTAACTGAGTGTGTAGAGCTTGTAAGAAAGATAACAGGAATACATACTAACCAAAGCAAGTATAAGTAACTCATCAGTTTCTTGATATTAACAGATTCCTCGAGCCATAGTTGGCGACCCACCATGGCACCAGATACTACTGCCTTAAGTTATTGGTTGAATTGGAGGTTCTTCCTCTGTGCACTATTTATTTTATTAACTATGGGCCTAGCGTCATTTTTGATATGGAAGTATGAAGAATTCAATAAATCAAGGAATGAGAGAAGAGAAAGGCAGCGAGAAACGGCTGGATCGCTTTATGAGTATGAAGCATGGAATACATGTCTTAAAGGAATTCATCCTGCTTGGCTGCTTGCTTACAGGATAATTTCTTTTCTTGTGCTTTTTTCTTTGCTGACTGCCAATGTGGTTGCTGATGGAGGTGGCATATTTTATTTCTACACTCAGTAAGCTACATTGCACATATCTTGTCTATTCTAGTCTTTATGCAGTTATTTAGTGATGTTTATGTTCCTATTCCATTGCTACCTCAATAACAAGCTAGAGACTTTGCTTATACATTTATTTATTTTTTAATTATTTTCAGATCCATTGTTAGGGTTGTTGAAGAACATTTTCTTTGTAGTTTGTAGTTGTACTTATTACTATATGGCTGAATTCAAGTCTTCTGTATCCTCAATCATGTCTCCTCTTTAAAATGTTGCCAACTTTGTGAAAAATGACATTTCTCTCTTAAATGTATTCCTTCTCTCTTAGTTGATAGTAAACTTCTTTTTAGTGCATAATTGGAAGTATTTTGTTGGCGGATAGCATTTGGGACAGAAGATCTGTTCACATATGTCAACAGTGAAGAGTGTTGGTTAAAGCGGAAGCACATATATATTTCATGTTTGGAGTATTTAGGACTCATGTGATAAAAGAGTGTATGTTGGAAGAAAATGATTGACTTTTATGATAAAACATCACTGTCTTAATGTTCCCTGTTGGTGAGTTGGTTAGAAATATGCTGATTTTTTCTTTCTTTGTTGCTGAACAGGTGGACATTTACTTTGGTCACTATTTACTTTGGGGTAACACTTCTCATGTCTAACTCATCTTCTGATATTATAATAATAAAATTGCATTTTCTTTTATCTTTTTGGGGTCAGGGTGGAATTCTAGTTGGGCTATATGACATTCTGTAATTTACAGTTTTATATGCTCCTTCGGAAAAACAAATTGAACCTATCAGTCAACTTTCCTTTTCTCTGTTTTCATTTTATATTTTCTCTGAGTGACTTGTGCTCTCAATTTCACTTTCAGCTTGGGTCTTGTGTCTCCATATATGGGTGTCGCTATAAACACAATAAAATTGATTGCACCACTGTTAATCGTGCTGATTTAGATACTGAAGAAGGCACTTATGTGGCTCCTACACTTGATGGGACTCCAGAATTACCTAACCTGTACAAGAATTCCAATGCCAATCAGGAGCCATTCACTCGGAATACTGCTGGTGTATGGGGTTATATTTTTCAAATAACTTTTCAGGTAATTTTTGTTTCAAGTTTTTATTGGAGTATATTTTTTTTTAGCATTACATTTATTTTAACTAATCTAGTGACTAATTTTAACAATTGCAAATTGACCTTTAACCATAATTTTTATTAAGGGCATGCGACTGAGATTTTTCCATTAAAATTGGTTTTTGTGAAAGAAAGTGGGTATGATTGAAGACGAAGCAGAAAAAAGATATGTGAATCGAAAAGTTATTAGGGAACTTCGTGGTTGTCAAATGTTTAGCTTGAAAAAGTTTGTCTGTTTGGGATGGAGAAACCATGGGTTGCCAAATAACATATTTAACTGGCTTTTCCATGGAGCCTATGAGAATTTATCCACAATTATCAGGATACCTGCAAACATTTTATCATAGTCAGGAAGTAATTTGAGAAACTTGTTTAATTGGCATTTTAGATAGTCAACACCCTCTATTTGTATGTATTGTCTCTACCTAACACTTTTAGGGTGTTTCACTGAGTCAAACTTATTATGGGACAGAATTGTTTGTACACCCTTTTTGGTTGTTTTATTAATTTTTTTTAGACATCGAGGAGCTATATGCAATTAATTTTTTCTATTTGCTTTCCTTCTTTTCTTTTGAATAATTTTTTGTTTAAAAAAGAACACAATTAGGTTCTAAAGTTCCTACTGTAATTGCATTTGATCCATCATGGCTGAAAAGGAATTCTGCTATATGCTCATAATTGTAGTAAATAGTAAATTAGTAATTATACTATCCTTACTAAGATAGCTAATTAATCTTTTAAATTCTAGCTTGAAAGTCAACTATTTGATTGAAGAGAATAGTGTTCAAACAAAAAATATTATGTATTTTAAATATAGATTTGCAAGTTTGTGTGGGATTCAGTCTCTCTGTTAAAGTCATGTGTTTTTTTATAATGTTGTCTTCTTATTCATCTTGTTCCTTTTCTTCTTATCAATCAAACACTAATGCATTTTGAATTTCATTGTGTTATTAACTGATTAAACCTAGGAGGCAATCTACTGATTTGTTTAAATTTTCTCTTAAATATTTAGACTTGTGCAGGTGCTGTAGTGCTCACTGACGTTGTATTCTGGCTTGTCCTTTATCCAACATATCTGAACACCAAAGATTTCCATCTGCATTTTGTGAGTATTATTGATCTTGTCCCTGGTCTACCATTTATCTTTTTGGTTAAGAAAGTTATATTTAATATACTGATACAAGTTTTGGAGAATGTTTGGCTTTACCTTTCTAGTTTAATTTTTGGTTAAAAACTTAAAACACTTTTGGAAATTTCCATTGAATATCAATGGTACTAATAATGAATCTGTTCTGTTGCTACTCATCTTATCCTTGAACCTGGCTGTATCATATTTTCCTTAAATGTGAGGGAACAGTTTTGTTAAAAAAATTTAGTAAAATTTTATAATATACATCTGGAACATGTTGCTTGTAATCAACATCAAAGCATTTGTGTTTTCCAGCATGTGCTGAACACTGATTACCCCACAAAATATGTAATTAATAGGTGTGGTTGTTTGAAATACCTTAATTATTATAACGCCAATGAAGCATAGAAAGGTGAATGGGGTTTATGAATGTAAACATCTTGTTTAGTTTTGGTTCTAATAGAATATGCTGGTCCTTTGCTACTAAACCCTTCATGTTTCCACTTTTCAATTTGCAGATGGATGTTTGTTTGCACTCCCTTAACGCTGTATTCCTCCTCGGTGATGCATCATTGAATTGCATGGTGATTTTTTTTTGGTTTTATTTTTTTGCATATATTATTTCTCTTTACATACCTACTTCAAACTTACATCTACTTCTTAACACATGCAGAGGTTTCCAGTGTTTCGATTTGCATATTTTATTTTGTGGACGGCTTTATTTGTGATTTTTCAGTGGATCATTCATGCTTGTGTTTCATTATGGTAAAACCGAGTATCCCATTTTCTGATTGTTGCTTTCCACTTGACACAATTCTGTTCATAATTTTTCTATCCGTTGTTCCAGGTGGCCTTATCCTTTCCTTGACTTGTCATCCCCATACGCCCCCTTATGGTACGTTCATAAATTCAATGCATAACCACCACTCAAATAGTATCCGAAAAATTAAAAAGTAACTTTACCACTGATTGACATAAGCTTATCCTTTCATATGTGAGCATATTGTTTCTTATATGGGGACGCTGAAAACGAAACTAGAACTTTTTGCCATGAAATTTTGGTCATGGACTTCAACTTTGACAAACTTAAAAATAAACTTGCAAGCGAGGAGCAGTTTATCGTGTAACATTGCATGTTCATCTTATATTTCTCTGCATGCAACTATTGATAATGAAATTAATTTAGGTAAAGAAAAATATTAGCAACACACCCTCTAATACACTATTATTAACTAGAATTTGTTGGAAATCACAAAATTATGTGGGTCTCACTTATTTAATAAACTTCACTTATAGTTTTGTAATTTTCAATAAATTTTAATCAATGATAAAAGTGTTAAAATGAGTGTATTGCTAATACTCCTCTCTAGATAAATTAAAATGCGCAAATTCAGATAATGACATATAACCTTTGGCCTCTTGTTGGACTCTTAGGTACTTTGGTGTGGGTGTAATGCACATTCCATGCTATGGCTTCTTTGCTTTGATAATGAAGCTGAAGCACTTGTGGTTGTCAAAATTGTTTCCTGGCTCTTGTCAGTTTGTACGGTGATAATACATTGAAGATTAGTCATCGGAGTAAGGCTACCTTCATCGTGGCTAAAGCAGATTTTAAATTTTAAGATCAAATTTGTAACCCCACCCCTCCCCTCCCCCCAAAGTGTTTAGAGGACTATCATTTTTGTGCGGAGGTAATTGTGGGGATGTGTATTAGTATTTGCTACTTAAGATGGAATTGATAAAAGTTCTCTGGTCTAACCATGTATATGATATCTTCCATAATATCCCCATACATTGATTAATTCATCCTATGTAGAATCAAATATATGTTTCAAAATGTATTATTTTATTTTCTACCACTTAGTAAGGATATTAATATCATCTGCGTAACTATGCCAATATGATTGTTTAGAATAATTACACGAGTTAAATTTCTATGCACGGCTAATATACAATTATTTACATTTTCAACTAATAAAAAATCATTGTAAAATTATATGGTTAGAATATCAAAAATTGATTTTCTTTTCAAGAACGGACTCCTCTATCTTTTAGTTGATAAACTTTCTTGATTATTACAGAAAAAAAAGTAATTTTAATTATTAATGGGAAAGTCAATGATTAATATTATGTGTATATGCATAATAAATTGTAAATTTGCTAAAATATTAACAATTGGATTTTTTTTTTCTTCACTACATTTTTCATCTTTTTTTTAAGAGGGGTCAATCTGCTTTGTTAATGTCCAACGTTTTTACATGCAAGATAATGAACTGTACGCAGCAATGCTGCAATGATTGTATGCTAAACACTACTAAACAGTCACACCCGGGTGAGAAGTCATCTCAAGAGGATGAATAAATACTCTTGGTATTACTCGGAGTTAGCGTGTGACCGAAGAAAAATAATTTAAATTCCAACGTTCAAGCATTTTTCAGATGAAAAAGCACTAAGTGCACTCCCCTTCTATTTTTATGTCATTTTTTTTACTAAATTAAATACTATTTATACCCAAAATATCCTTATACCATTATTCTGAAAAGTAATTTCCAAAATATTTTTTTATATTTTGTATTCCAGAAAGTAATTTATGGAATACAAAATCTAAAAAAAAATTCCGAAAATAACTTTTGGGATATTATAAGAGTTCCAGAATACAATTTTAGAATTTGCATTTCTGGAATACAAAATGTAAAACAATATTCCAAAAACTACTTTCTAAAATTTAAACACACTCATTTCAAAGAATCATTGTATCAAATTTAATATTTAGTTTCCTTTCCTTCACAACTTTATTACTTTTAATTATGCATAAATCACAAAAAAGTAGCTCAAAAACACTAATATTAGACAAAGAGACCAGGCAAGTAAGGATGACCAAAGCAAGATATTGAATCGGAGATCATAAAGGGAGTGAAAGAGAGGAACAATTTTAATGAAAGAGATGAGTGTTTAACTGCCTTGGAAGGATTGGATTGTCATGGGGAAGGGAGTGTGCGACTGTGAGGGTGTGAGAGAAAGAATAAGGTTTGAAGAAAGGTCATTAAAGTAATAACCAAATTATAATAGGAAAGGGGAGTGTACTTTGAAAAAAAAAAATAAAGGAGCGGATATTTGCCTTCCAGATGCCTCCTAGAATTTTCCGTTGTGATTACTGACCTACTGGTTATTACAAACCATGTTGCCACTGTAATTTACAATTACAAAACATGCATTCTTGGGCTGGATTTGGGACTTTGGCCCTACCACATTAGGGAGAGACGGCATTTACAGCTTCAAGTTCTTGCTAGGAACAGTAGTCCTGTTGAATTTGCCAATTTGGTCTTTAAAGTAAATTAAGTTAAAAGTTATCAATACATTTAACAGCGGTTGACATTCCATACATGTAGAATTTCTTCTGCATTTGAGAATAATATCTACTATTAGTTTTTTCATCAACAATTAAAATTACTCATTTTATCCTTTAAAGCTGCTCTTGATCACATTTAAAAGAATCGGATTCTGTCCGACCATGGAACTAGATACCAATCACTACATGAGCAGCAGTTAGATGATTGCATCATTGGGCATTTTGCCGGTAAAACCCCCTAGCAACTTTTCTTGGTTTTGTCACCAACCAACGTAAAAGTTAAAACTTAAAAGTGACCAAAAAGATCTGAAAATAAAGTTGAGAACATGGAGCTAAAAAGCCGAGAAGAAGGTAAAAAGTAAATAAAAGTATCGATACAATTAGATAAATCATTATAGTCCAATCAAAATACCAGGGCTTGCAATGAAGTAAATCCTTATTGATCCCAACATCATGATTCCTACTCCGAACACCCCAAGCCCCACCCCAAAACACCTTTTTCTCTTTTTTGCCTCTTCTTATCCAGACAGTTCTTTGAAATCAAAGAAATAGCAACCAAGAAGAACAACACTACACATTCATTCAATTCAGCAAAAATCCGCAAGTTTAAACACAACATCCAGCTATTGCTTTACATGTTCTCTGATAAACTCTTCCAGCTGAGATATTTCCCCAGTTAAACCAGAAGCATCTGCAGTTGTCACTTTGTTAGAGCACTGGGTAAAAAAAAATGGCTCACCGGGTACCCCCAGGGTGAACTCATTTGCAATGTCAGCTGCTGATATTGCACTCCTTGATGCCCGTAATTTGTCTCTGGAAAATGATATCAAGAGTCAACAATAGAATTGACAGTGAAATCATGAAAAGAATCAGGCTATCGTAAATTAAATAATTAATAACTATGCACACTTTCAAGATCAAAACAAACCAATCAGTTGATTGAGAGCATAAAGATAAGTAACAGTGAATGAAGCTAAAAAAAAATTACAGTATTTAATATAAGAATATACTTCTTCAGTATGAACCAATCAACAATAACAGCATTGGCATATGCATGTGCATATGTCCCATCCAACTGGACAATAAAATGAAATCATAAAGCAGTTGCTGACGGATAAAGTGAGTAGAGATAAAAGATTTGGGACTTGAAGGCATACATTTCCTTCTCCATCTGTTTTCGGATAAACTCTTTAGTATGAGCAGTGACTTTGTCTGTTTTGTTGCAGAGAATAAGCACTGGAATCTTCTTCCTCACAACACTTCCTTTAGTCAATAGATCATAAAGGTACCTAATAAAAGAAAAGAAAATGTTAGTATACCTGTATCTGCTGCCCCCTTCTTCCTCAGGAGTAGTGGGAAATGGTCAGTTATTTAATGTTATAATGCTAAAATATCTTGATATTATGTTGATATTTCCCATCATGGCTTACTAGTGGCTCCCTGCTAATATTGACTAGAAGTGCTACTTCAAATAAAGATGGTAATCTAGCAACTGAATAGGGGAAGGAATTACTCTGAAGCAGCACGGCAGTTTGGTAAAAAGTCCAAAGCATCTACCACAAAAACTATCCCAGCTGCTTGAGGCAAGTACTCATCCAGTTTGGGTCGAAGCCGAGAATGCCCAGGAACATCAACAACATGAACAGGTTTTATCTTGCCCTTCTGTTAAAATCAAGGAAATATTAGACAACATTTACTCAATTCTATTGTACAAACAAACATATGAAACACGATTGATATAATTTCAGCTACTAAGACATCTGAAACAAGGAAAATTGGGCTTCTCACCTTTAGAAAAAGAGGTGAGAAGCACAATTTTTTGCATCTTAAAGGAGAAGACAAATGCTTACACCTATACATTCAAGAAAGTATTTGAGTGAGGGAGGCTAAAATCTTACCCTTGTTTTCTCGTTGTGAAGAATAAAAGTGCCTTCATTAGGCTCCATTGATGTAACAGTACCCTGATGAGTAGAGCCATCCCTAAGCTGCAGCAGGCATGAAAAGTGTGTCAAGAACATTATGTTATCCCTAAACCTCACTACAAGGAAAGTCAATTCCTAGTAATACTTTCCAAGGAGTTGATTATATCCCAACATGTAATACCACCTGTTAATGTTACAAGATGTTTTCATTTTTGAACAATCATTGCTAGAGTACAATGCATATAAGCACAACCAATAAAAAACAGAAGATGCACTACAATAATACTGAAAAGCACAAAAAGTTAGGAAAGTCTGAGTTGAAAACGTTTATAAGTTATCCTGAGCTTATTGGCTGTGACTATAGACAATGTCCTCATAGAAGCTTCATTTGGTCATAACTAACCACAATTGTTTCTTGTGTTGCATTATCATTATTACAACTAACAATCAAGGCACTAGGCTACGCATTTCTTAAACTTGTAAACAATGACCTAACCTAACCCAACGCAACCCTGAGTCCCTCCTCACCAAGGACAAAACCTATAAATATAATTTATCTCTATTTTTCAGATTAACCAAAATACAAACCAAACCACACTAAACTAAATTGAATTGAGGATTAACAACAGAAGCAATGAACTCAATAATTGCGATTTGGAGCCAATACCTGATAGAAGATAACAGTTTTTCCACTCCCGCTGAGCCCGGCCAACACAACAGTGTTTGACTTCGCACGCTTGAACAACCGAACTGCAAACAGAAACCGACAATAAACACTGATAATCGATTAAAAGAAAAGAAGAGTTAGAATTCGACAATGAAGCGAACAGCGAACTCACTTGAGAGAAGAAGCAGCGTTGTGAAAATCACGATTGCAGCAGCTGCGTAGAGCTGATTCGGAGGAACCTCGAGAAGACGATCCAAAGCTAGGTTAGCGAAGTGAGAAAGTTGTTCCTTCCACTGCTCCAACTCTTCCATCGTGAAATTCGATTTTTTGGCGTTGCGCTCGATGTGAGAAGAGTGAGGAACCGAGAGAGGCTCTGGATTCGAAGGCGAGTTTCACCGCCGTGGACGGCGGTTTTTGACGGCGCTCTGATTCTTTCCGATTTGTGGATCTGGCTGGCGTGTCGACCAGCTATTCTGAGCCTCCTTTGAAATATGATGCCAAACGACAGACAAGGGATGCCGTTTCCTATTTATTTCTTAAAACGGTTTAGTTATTATAAGAAAAATGCTAATACACCATGTTCCATTTTGTTTGACTTTTAGAAAAAAAATTATTTTTATTTTTATTTTACAATATTAAATATCTAAATTATATACGGAGTATGTACAACAAAAGAATATTAGCAAATGAAACATAAATATTTTTTTTCTATTATATCTTTAATTATTTATTATAGATCTAGAAAGAAAAAAATATAGATGCCACAATGCATTTTTTCTGGCTGTTTTTATTAGTTTCTTATATTTGATACTATTTATTATATTTTATGACAAAAATGAAATTTATTTTTCATCATTTTATATATAAAAAAACTAAATTTTGGTGCATGTTTAATTTAATTTATTTATAAGAAATAATAATTTAGTTTTATCAATTTAAAACTATTCTAACTATAGAAAATGATGGTGGATTGATGCATAAACTTTATATATAAGGAGCAGGATATAAGATTTTTTCATGTAAGGATCATAACAAAGAGGAGGACAAGTGTAAGTCAAGTGTAGAAATTATAATTTAACCTTTTATATTGAGTGTTCAGGTTCCAGGGTAATTTAACCTTTTTTGAATCATTACCTAATTCATAATAATAATAATAAAATAGAATGATCACTTTTTATATATAAAATGTTTGGAGGAGGAAGTGCTTTACGATCATTTAGTAATTTTTGATATATTTGTAAATTTTTAAATTATTAATCTCTAATAGAATTCATGATAAGTGCAGGTGGAAGTGAAGTATATTCACAACACTATCTACATCTCTAATATCCCCTACAAGTTGGAAGTGAAGTATATTCACAACACTTGTAGCTTGAAGAGGACAATATAAAGTTACATCAAAATATCAAATGATAATGAAACTAGAAAATACAAGGTTGATAAGCAAGAAAACAATCAAGAGAAATGGTGCAGCCGAGGTGCATAACTCCTAGATGTCTTCAACCAACTACAAGGCCCTTAGTACTTCTTCCAGCGTCTCCATGACAGTCGCTCCAATAGAACTAAGTCCAAATCAATCATCAAAAACTTGACCACCAAGTAAAAGTCACAACACAAGGCCACTTGGCAAAAACTACAATCATCTATCCATGAAACTTAACCACCAAGCATAAATTACACCTCAAAGTTTAACCACTTGATAGAAGCAACAAGATTTAACCATCAAGAGTAGAAGCCAAAACAATGTTTGACCACTCAAGACAGAAGCAAAACATCAATCCAATGCTTAACCATCCATGACAAAAGTTCAAACAATGCTTAATTACCATGGACAAAAGTTTACATCAACATAAAACATCAACAAATAGAAGAACACAAAATTTTTCTTCAATGAAAGCTTTTCACAAACACTTTGTGAACGCGGCAACAACCACAACTCTAATCTGTCATCAAACAAGAATACTTACAAACAACTTGAAAGCAAGTAGCATAGTACCAAATAGGAAGTGAAAATTCATTAACTAATCGAATTGAACAACCCCAATAGGAGGCTTCAACAATCTCAAATCAGTGCTCAAACAAAATGTCTAAGAATAGTCCACCGTACACAACATCTGTCCAAATCCAATCATAAATAATCAAAGTCTAACTTCAAACAAGATTAATCACAAACATTTAGAGAGCACTTGAAGCATCTAAATATCAAACATAGAACAAAGCAATCGATTGAGACAATGGTTTTAGAGAGAACAACCAACGTCATAAGCATCCAAATGCAATGACGATTGAAAATCGTTGTCGCGGCGGAGCACGATCGTCGGAGATCGTTGGCATGGCGGATCACAGTGGCCGAAAATCACCGGCGCGGCGACGATGACAAATGTTTAGGGTTTTTGTTGTGGACATAGAGAGGAATTGATTGGTGGTCGTGGTGGTGGTTTCACGAATCGCAGCTCAAATGAGCAAAAAACCAGAGGAAAAGATGGTAGCTAGGGTTCGTAAAGGGAAAGAAAAAAAATGAGGAAATCAAGAATCCATTGCAAGTGGCCAAATTCAAGAATCAAAACCGAAGTCAAAGATGAGAAATCAAGAAAGGAGACCAAGAAACACATATTCCTTCTCCAAACCCAATCGAACCAAAAAGGAACTTGTAGTGAATAACCATGAGTTGGAGATCGGGAAAAAGAATTGAAATCAAAAAAAGAAAAAGGAATGACCAATAGATTTGTGTTTTGATTTTTTTGAGAGCGAGAAAGAAAAAAAAATTGAGAAGTAAAACAAATACGGAAAAAGATGAACGAAGTAGTGAAAAAATTATGGGTAGAGGATGATATAGCTTTCATGGTAAGCAGATAGTAGAAGAGAACAAATAGAGGAAAGGTAAAAATGTGTATTATTAGGATATTACTCAAAATGAGTAAATTGAGTTACAATATTATGTGGACTGATTTATATAGCCACACTATCTACATCTTTAATAATCTCTACAATATTTCAAGAAGTTTAACAAGTTGCAATTTCTCAATATACTTATTTTTATCTCTTTATACATGCGTCCTTATCATTTAAAAAAATATGAATTTAATTCTTAGTTTCACCACTAGAAAACACGCTTTCTACATCAGTCGAAATGAGTATTCAAAGACGGTGGTTAACCGTTTTTTATTGTAACGTCGTTGAAAGTAAAAAGCTTCAACAATGGTCAACAATTGACTGTTGTAGAAACAAATTGCTTTCTAAATCGGTGTTATCCAAACCACCAACGTAGAAAGGTGACTTTCGAATACAGTGATGACGTCAGCAACGACTTAGAACGCGTGTTTTCAAAGTCGTTGTTTACGTCATGACCGTCTTTGAAAAATGGATTTTCTAAGTCGGTGTTAGCTTTAGCACCTATGTAGAAATGCGTTATTTCTAAATCGGTGCTGGCGTAGGCATCGACGTAGTAAGATGTGCTTTGTAAGTCGTTTCTCGCATAAGCAGCGACATAGAAATATCTGTTTTCAGAGACGGTGCTAGCGTAAGCACCGTCTTAGAAACGACGTATTTCTACATTGGTGCTTACGTCAGCACCGATGTAAAAAGGGGATTAACCTGCAGATAAATTTAAGGTTAATTAATAATAATTATTTATAATTACAAAATTATCTATATTACTAATAATGAATAAATATAATTATATGATATTAAATTAACTAAAACCTAAGAATGAGTAATAAAAATTATCTATATTACCAATAATCAATAAATATAATTAAATAGTATTAAATTAACTACGTTAAATCAGAATACCTCACAATTACCCCATTTTATTTTCAATTTAAATAATAGCTAGCAATTACAAATGAGTAAACCTACGTTGAATCAAAATACCCCACAATTTCCTAAAGATTATAGTTCCAAGGTACACACTCTTTGTTGCACAACAATTAGAGATGCTGATGTTGTTCAATATGTTAAATATGTTAAACTCGATTACAAATGGACCCTTCATTTATGTCTCAAATTTTAATCTTCAATAAAATCAAAACATACCTGGATTCCGACGTAGCAATTTTTGACACAAATCTTTGCATTCAAACCTCAGACTTTGGCTATCATACGGAAACTGTAATTTTGTTGATTTCATAATATTTCATAGTAACTGCAGACTTCATGATTACAAGTTACATTAAGTTAATTAAGGGGCAAAAAGACTTCGGGAAACATTGGAGAACAACACCAATGATGATAGCACCAAACTATATACATTATTTGGTAGAAAGAACTACTTTGTTACCATTGAAAGAATACTCAAAAGACTACAAAAAAAGAGGCACTAATATCAATTCCATACCTGTATTTGATTATTTCCATTGATTGGGGTTCTTCCTGTAACAAGCTCAAATAAGATTGCACCAAAACTCGAGAGATCTGCCTGCGTGTTTAATTTTAGATAAATACTAAGGAAACTAATCATGTATGCTTTTGTGTTCTAAATATATAAAACTGAAATCACCTGTGCATCATATTCTGTAGTTGCATGATTTCTGGAAACCAAGCTGATTTTAATTTCACTATTTGCTGTCAACATTGGAAAAAAAAGTATGTTAATTTTACATAAAAATCATTGCAGGGAGTATTTATTGGTGATTGCAGGGAGTATCTTAATTTTACATCAGAATGCAAAGGAACATATCTAAAAATGAGGGACTTTGTGCCATAGCTATGTTGGCTTCCTACCCAATGTATAACTCCTCCAATAATCCAACAGGACCTTCATGATCGGCTAAAGATGAACTTTGAAGTTTGAATGCAAATACAAAATCATACTCCAATATTGGATAGCCTTCTGTTGTTAATCAACTCGATTGATATTCAATGCATGGCCATTATTATGATTCATTAGTTTTCTACAGCCTTTACATTACTTACACTATCAATTATCAAGGAGGCATGACAGAAATCAACTACAAAAACTTGATCCCACTTCGCATATGACAAAAATCACAGACAAAAATTCACATATCACCAGTGGTGACTGCACAGTGATGACCACTTTATCAAAACAATACCTGCTATACATCACAATTAGCATGAGACTGTTATTGGAGACCACTTGGAGGGCAACACATAACAGTGTAAGGTGAAGCTTAACTTAGAAAACGAAGGACAATAACAAAAAATAAGGGCCTAAAACACCAAAGCAACTCCATCATTTGTTAGGGAACAAACAAGGAAAACTACCTTTATAAAATTTGTTTGACAACAAATTGTTATTGATAAATTCAGAAGGGTAAGCAGTAATTACATGAAACATTGAAACAACCTCCAAAATAGAGTCTATTCTTGTGCAATCATTGCAACAAAGCCAATTACCTTCTGGCAGTTCCTGTAATTATTTTGACACATATTATGGCCAACAGGCAAAAGAGAAGTTGGAGTCAAAAGTATATTGTTCCTTACATAAAGACATGACAGGAACAACATACCTTTAAATATGCCATGTTGTGATACCTCAAACAACCAACATTGTATTCGTTTTCACACTGCAACAAAATCAAAACGGCTAACAAACTAAGGTTGAAACCAATGTTGTTTTCGAAATCGTCTTTAGCTAAGCTTCTTGACCTAAGTCAGATATTGGAAGTGTCGCAACCAATGCAACAAACTATAGAAGAAAGTAGCTATATATCAACGGACCACTTATGAGTGCTTTAATAAATATTTTTAACATAGAAAACAGAAGGCATGATGGATAATGAAGCACATGACATAACAAGTAATTGGGTTTACCTTGTGATGAACTCCACACAAGATTTGACAACTGTGAAATGTCTATTGCATCTTCTATAACAAATTGGCTTGACTGCCAATGATTTATAAAATCTTGTAAGGTTTTTGAAATCAGTGGTTGTGTACACATGACGGACTCGAGTAACAATGAACAAACACATTTAGGCACCAATATCGTCAAATTTGAAACAAAAGCTTAAATGATTACGAGTTACCTTTTTTAGGGCTCTTAGACTTTACAACAGTATACTTGCAATGATTAGTAGTTTTCATTTGCCACCTTTGGAAAGACCTGCACAAATTGCCAGGTTGGTTGCACAACAAACAATTATCGTACCCACGCAAATACCGAATGCAAATACAACACATTGTCTCAATCTTTCAGTGCATACAAAAATGAAATGAACAAATATCTATTGTTATTGACACATAAAAGTCATTACAACAGCTAAATTGTTTGTAACACTTAAACAAATACATCACAAACACCAAAGTGGTTGTTCGCATCTGAACTAAAGCTTTCTACATTGGATGCTTCTAAGTTTTAAAAAAATATTCTGTCCATTTTTTCCATAATGTTGTAATGGTGTTGATGTCTAGTGGCATGCCTTCAGCGAACCACTACACATTATAAAATACAAGTAATTAGAGATTTTTTGGTAAAAAATGAATAGAAAATAACGATTTGCTGTCATCCTTTTGGGGATACAAAATTTACCAGCATCCAATCAGTCTTCAACTCCCAACCGATTATGTTCCACATCCAATGCATGACATAATAGTCACACTCATAGCCTCCGCTTGGAACGTGACTCTACATTGAATGGGATAAATCATTCAACGTTAGAATTCACATGTTTAATAAATGGAAATCATGTGGAAACAATTTTTTATTGTATGACTAACCTTCACTTCAATCCACCGTGGTGTAGTTTCATCAAATTTCCCCTCATAAGTCGTTTTTAATGTCTTAAATGCACTGCATTGGAACATTAAAATCATAAGCTAATGTGGGCAACACTATTTTTGTACCCCTGTTCTATAACAAACATTGAACGACTTAAAATGAGTTACTTAACTTGTTAATTGCAGCTTTTATATGAACATCTAGCTTTCTATGCAAAGAAAAAAACCACACAACAAGATTGTTTGTTGGACACAAAACAAAGAGCTGCCAATGGCCCCTACATTTGACACAACAGTGATGTATCAATAAGACAAACATCATTTACAGGGATAACATAAATATATTTTACTTACTAATTCAAATAAACTCCTAGATAGACCTCTCGGTGCGATTCCTTAAGCCATTTTTCAATGTATTGTTGAGATTCTCCTCGTCTATCCTTTGCATTCAGTATAGCCTACGGCTCAAGGAATCCATACACCGATCCTTGGCCCAAGCTGTTATTCCAGTCATCCATATACCTATTTTGAACATTTGAAAAATTCAGTTAACATCATGTATATAGCACACCAATATGGAATTATTAGTCAATGGCATGAATTTTACTTACATGGTCAACAACTATAGTATAGCAATGTTCAAACACTGTATGTCTGATATTATTTCGTTCACATCAGTACAAGTTACAAACAACGATGTAGCTACATTAGGAATTCCAAATTTAGTTACATCCCACACTAACTCAACAAGCTTCTCATAAATGTCAACCAAGCTCTTAATCAACTCGCGCAAGGGGTCATCTACATCAACATCATTGACCGGTTGAACAACTTCATTGACTTTATTTTGAGTACTGCCTGTAAGCTAAATATTTAACGAAACCAATAATTAGATTAATGTTAGTAACTAATTTTTATATATGTATGTATGTATAGAATTGGAAAACAAAAAAAATTAAAATGCCTCATTTGAGACCAATTTTACAAGTGGTGTTGGCCATGCAATGAATGTGTCAAGCGTCTGCCTAACATACTTAATCTCTGATGTCAGCAATGGGACTTCAGGGTCACCGTTAATAACTTTGTCAACACTAACCCTTAGGATATCATGTGCATAAGCCACACCGTGTATGGTAGAGCCTCTGTCATATGTTTTTCCCAAGGCCACCAACTCTGTACAATCTTCGCGATGGACATACAACCCCACAGTCGGTTTGACAGGAGCAACATGATCTGGCGAAGATGGGTTGACAGCAGCCTCCGCATTGCTCCCTTTTGTGCTCACTCATGCACCTAAGATTTGTTGTATATCTGAATGAATAGGTGTTGAGATGGGCGGTCCCCTTTGCGACATCTCAAGTATGATTTGTTCCTTCAACTCATGTTTGAATATCTCTAGACTTTGTTTGTTTTCTTCTTTCATTTCATTCCTCCACTCTTCCTTAAGGGTTCCTATTATTTCAGCCAACTGTAGTTGGCTGATGGATGTTGTTTAGCTATTGCAGGCACGTGTTGTCTTTCCAAAGTATTGACTTATTGTGACCCCAAACCCCGCTGCACAAACATGCCCTCCATGATCCAGTCGCCCAATGACAGTGTTAAGTATGTCTTCACGTCCATGGGTGACAAACGTACCCTGTGTCGTTTGTTCTTCCAATGAGGCCTTCATAAAACACAAAATAAATGTACAACAGTGTAGATTGAACTCCTCAGTAGGTGGGACAATTTAGTACTTCCAACGTTTTTGTGACAAGGTACTACCTACAAACAAAAAACAAATTCTCACAGATTGAAAGACATTGGTAGTGCACGGAGTTTAATTAAACTTGTGTGAAAAAAAAATGGAAAAATGCATAGTGGTTTTCTTTTAAGGGTATCTGCACTATCATGTTTGGGTACATATTCCTTGAACAACCCCCAGAGCTGTAAAGGGTAAATTGGTACAGAATCCATTGCATGTTGCTCAACAAGACCTAAACAAAGCAAAATAACAACTTATTTACGCTTAGAATGAGAACCTAAAACTAGTCCATGACTTCAAACAAGCACCGAGAGTGGTTGAGGAACCAAATGAAAAACTCCGGAAAACATTGGTTCCTCAAAAATGGGCTGAAGCAAAGTTCGAATATGTGGAATTGGAACCGCCTACAATTCAAACTGTTAAGAAGAATGAACAACATTGGTAGAAACAAATTGAAAGTGTGAGGAACTAGAGGAGTGGCTTAAGAAGGTTCAGGAACTAGAAATGACGAATCAACAAGCAAACAACGTGGACAGATCTGCATCACTGTTTTTGGGCAGATATGCATCATAGTCTTTGAAATATGAACATATTTATTGTTTACTTTTATATGATTTTCCTTAACTTGGAATATGAACAACGTTTTCCTACTTTTATATTGCTAGCTTTTTTTCGGCTTCTTTGAAGCTGATAAAATTAAAGAAAAGTGAAAGTTGCGGACTCTACCCTCAACTAATGCCACTTACACAATGTTAAAGGGATTGTACCAACATTCGTCATTAACTATAGCTAGTTAGCTGGTTCAGTATATTATTGACTTATTAGTTACTCTATTAGTCAATTATAAGTAATTGAGGTGATGTGTGAGAGGTGTATATGACTACCATTATTCTTCTTGCTCTGTAAGATAATTATTCATATGGTTATAGCAGACTTAAAGCATGGGTAATGCATTCAAAAGTTGAGTATGCAAACATTTGAGGTAAGCTTGAATTCTGACAAATTAGTCATTGTATAAACAGTGATTCTTCAGCATGATTAGGTTGAATACATGCCAAAATTTCATACTACATAGACAATAAGTACAACAACTTATAAGTTCATTGAAGAAATGTTATGGTCATCATTTACTGTTTTTAAACACTATGGGTCAGTTGTGGAGCTTCTTTAGGGCAGATAGGGGAAGCTCTGTTATATCATCATTGCTCCTAACTTGTTAATTGGTAACTCATGTCAAACATATAGTAGCCTCATGGGCTTGAACATAAGCTAGGTTAGACACAAGTCCAAAGAAGCTCATAATTCCACTAATCTTCATTGCCTTTAATGTTAGGTACTGTTAACAATATCTCTGTTATAATTATGCTTGTACTAACCTAGGAGAATTTTATATATATGAATTTCCTGCTTAATTAAGACTAATAGCTAATAAAATTGTCCAAGCTAGTTAACATAAATATAACAAGATAATAAAATTAATCTTCTTGGACTATAAGTTACTCTGAATTTTGTAGAGATCATGATATCAAATGAGCTTTTAATGAGAAATTAAGGATAACAACCAAACCATAAAGAAAATGAGAAAGTTAATACAAGTTTCACTTGAGGAAGCAATCATATACGCTCCATAGGATACATTGACTTCAACCAAAAGGACTCATAAATTCCTAATCTTTCTAATTACAAGCTTTAGACCCAAGCAAATTAAACCTTAAAAATTGTATGTGTTAACCAATCTGGTTGTATTAGACTTTTTTATCCTTTCGAATGGTATATAAACTTTTTCTTGGAGTCTATTTGGCTAAGCATGTTACTATTAAATATGTTTTTATAGTAACCTACAAAATCCTTTTTCCTTTATTTGGCTTTAGTTATTGTTAATCTGGTTGAGCAGTGCTTAGTTGATGGAGTTGAGCAGAAGGCTTTCAATTCTCTTAGAAAGAAATTAAGAGTGGAATCATAAAACATCATTGCCAATGATGTCCCACAAAGATTGATAGAAGAAACCTTCATAGCCATCTGGTACAGGGGCAGTATTTTCTGAGTTTTCCTCTTAATGGCTGCCATTTTATGGGGAAAAAAAGCCATGTTTCTATCCCCACAACTATGCCACTACACTATGGACTTTTCTTCCCATTAAGTATGTTGCATGGAGAGAGCTTAGGAAGAGTGCTACAAGAAAAAGTCCTAGCAATCCAGGAATTCAACATTGCAAACAGTTCTATCTAACCACATATCAATAACATTTTGACCCCTTCTACCATTAGACCAAGTAAAAGGCACACCTACTATTTCAAGGTATTTAAGTACAATCAGAAATCTTTGCTTCGCACCCTCTGTTCTACCTTCTACAAGAATCAGAAATCTTTTACGGTGGAAGTGTTCGAGGGAGAACGACTTAACACAAAGGATAACTTCTTTGTCAACAAGTTTCTCCTCTATAGGTTCCATCCATTACCAAAGGGAGTGCCACAAATCAATGCTATTTTTGATGTGGATGTCAATGACATTGTGGAGGTTCACCATGGAAGATACAAACATAGGAATAAAAAAGATCACAACCAACAACAAGCATGAAGGCTGAACCCGAAAGAGATAAGAAGAATGGTGACAAACTAAAGTGGTACAAGGTAGAATATGAGGTGCTAAAGAAGAAGGTAAAGGTAAATTACGCTTATCAAATGAGGGAGAGTGCGAGCAAGATTGAAGAAGCAGTGGATGAAACGATAGACTGACTATAGTGTAACCAATTCACATAGATAGAGGAGTTTGAGTACAAGAAACAAAATTATTGTTTGAGTACAACAAAAAACTGCCCAATTAAGAACAACAACTGCTAAGGGAGTAGGTACTATAGGAGTGTAATTTGCTCCAAAGATATGCATAGTGGGAGGTTTAGACATAAAAGTTAAACATGCAGTTAAACTAATAGAATGAAAATACCGATGATACATGATGCCTAGTTTTACGGAAAACAGGAGAAAGGCATACGAAAACAGAAATTATACTTAGAAATAGTCCAATTCCAGACAATATGCAGCCAAGTTCAATAAGCTCACAGAATATCAAAGACAATAATAGGAAACAAAATTGACTATAGCCTACAAATTATCTATGATATTGTACATTCAAAGTGACAAAATACGATGAAATTTTTTGGACTTCAAATAACTATTGTACCACCACAGAAGCAAAGGACCAAGACTCAATGCATGCAATACACCCAACACAAAAAGTAGAGGCCAAACATGCAATCTTTCAAAGCCTATTTTGATTAAAGGACATTGCTATAAAGAATGGTGTGTGCATCAATCCAAAAATTATAGGTTACTCTTCATGGAACATGACATATTTGCAACAATATGACACTCACTAAAGTTCACAACAATTCATTAATATTTCATACAAAGTTTGATTACAAACTTATATTTAAGAAACAAAATTTCAAACTAAAACTTCAATACAAATCGATATTTAAAGAAAAACTTTACATGTATTGTAAGCTGACAATTGCAAGTGGAATCATGTAACTACATGTATCCTGGACTTCCTAATAAGTTGTTCCACAAGTACTTGTTCCTGAAACATAATACAGTGAGGGAATAAGCTTAATGACAACATATCCATATATTAGCTAGTGTTGAACTGAAGTGGTTCAATTTAGTAATTGATACAGATGAAAGAAAAATAAAATAATGAACCTATTTACAATCTAATTATCAATCTCAGATAGCAGCAAGTAGAAGCCAACTCTGAAAATGCTATAGTGGAATAGTAGGAAGCTGGATGACTGTTATTGTAAATGTTATAATACAAACTGAACAATTTATATTACATATATAAATACTTGAAAACAGAAACAAAAAAATTAAGAAATTCATCATAAACAACTTGACACACACACAGTCACCATTAATGTAGGAGCAATAACAACAACTACTGATGTCAACATTGTTTCAAGAGTTAAAATGGGTTTAGAACCCTATATCTTGGTAGGGAGTAGGGCCAATATAAGAAACAATGTACCTTCTATTATGTCTGTTATTTGAATCAAACAGCAGCCTAATGCTGTCCCACTCTGCTATTCCATTATAGTGCTACACATTATAAGGAAATACATCATTGATCTACTCAATTGCACTTAAAAGGATTATGTTCAATCACGAGAAGCACAAATCCTCGAAAATTTTAAAATGGCAAAGCCTTTTATCTTTTAAACTTTCCTTGGTTCTATTCCAAACATTCAAAACTAAGTTGTGCTTATTCTCACAAGAGGTAGGATTTTACTAGTGTACACAGAAAAAAAATTACATGAATCAACTTCTACAACGCTATTTTTCAATGCAATGCAAGAATTGCAACATGCATTCACAAACCCAAGTAGGTCGTGTTTGTCCTAATGCAATGCAACATTATGTTTGATAAAAAATGACATCCAAACTTTACTTACCTCACCAACAACAACCTAGGCCGGAGTTACGCACGACCCACAAACTGCGGAAGCCCACGAAGGAGGCCACGACGGCGGAGGGTAGGTAACACAAACATGAAAAAAAACTTTTTCTCAGATGAAGGGGGTTACGTGTGCGGCTAGGGATGAAGGGCACAACGAAAACAAGAAAGCTAGGTAATGGTGACACGATTTTTTCAGAGATGAAAAATAATTTAAAAAATTGTTACAACGACGGTGTTGTATTAACAAACGTCGTTGTATTGAATGCGTGCATTCAACTACGATGATGCTTTTGACGGCAACGTTGTCGTTTAATGAGGCGCATCAAATATCACTGCGGTTTTTGCCAAAAACGACATCGTTTGTTTCGTGTTATTTATAAAAATGTCATCGCGTATATTCTACAATGGTCCCCGAACCACCGATGTCGTCTTGTAGTCGTAGAATCTTGCTTTTCTAGTAGTGTTTACAAAATAAAAAAAGAAGTTGTGATCAATAATTTTAAAAAAATATTTGGTAAAATATAATTATAACTAGTTACATGCATATTAATTTTTATAACTCCTCACTGTAATTTCTCAGACAAATTCCTTAGAATATCCATAGGTGAGTGAAAGATAAAAGGCAATAAAAATTATTATTATTATTATTATTATTGAAAATATAGTAGTAATTGGTAATTCTTCGCTAAACCCAAGGTTGTCATTGTTGATCAACAACTAATTTAACTCAATGTTGAGTTAACTTTTACGTCGCATGTTTGAGGTAGGTGACACATTTTCCAAATCCAAATATGGGCAAATAGTAACTCGTGCGTGCCTTTATAGTTTAATTATACTCTAATGTATTGACTTCAAAAGAGGAGGGCTGCTTCAATTCTTATCACCCTGTCTTCTTCATGTATCAATTGAAACTTCTCATATCCAAGGCTTGATGATAATTGATACTACTATTTATTTATTTATTTGTTGTCATGATAAATTGCTCACAATCGAAGCTGTTTATGTCACGTGGGTTTATTGTTTATGTATCGTGTTCAAATTGATTGTGATATTTCCATATTAACTAGCATAGTAGAAGCATCAAATTCAACAGGTACCTTTTATTTTCTTGCTGAGTTTACATGTTGATAAATAGCGACAAAAAAACTAAATAGAGAAATACTCACGATAACAATTAGGCGTAACCCCCCTTGTAACCTCAGAAAGAGATAATTATCAATGTTGAAAATGAAAAAAAGATAGAAGTTAAAATCCCACAATTACAATGAAAGGGTAAGATCAAGAATATTTTTGTCAATTTGGTTCTAAATCTGTGTTATTTTCTGTTTAACGCAGAAACTTGTAATATTAACTTCAAACTTCATATTAGTTGAAATCCCACTTCAAATTATTTATGCTTATTTTATATGCATATTTGATTATTTTATATTTTTGTAATATAATTGATTATGCTTGTACAAGCATAATTGGTTTTGAATCCTATGTAAGCACGAACTTCTCACCCACACATTAAGATATAGTTAAAGTTTAAAATATAGGACAAATGAATGCGTCATATATACATTTATAATTTAGACACTACAAAAATGTGTTTCACATATGATTGTCATGTGTCCGTGTCAGACACGCCGTCATGTGTCCTTTTTAGTCCGTACTCTGTGAGTTTTAACAATATAGTTTGGCTTTAAAAGAACTTTGAGTTCTTACAAGACTCATGAGAGAATAAAGGATAATATTATAAGTTCCTTGTAACAATGACAATTTGCACTCCTTTTTTTCTTTTCATTTGAGAGCAGAAATGTTGCATGCAACAATTTCAAAAATTTCTCACCTATTTTGCATGTACCAAATGATTAAAATTTGCTGCAATCCGCACTCTTGCTTAGTTGCTTTCCTTTTCTTTCACTCTATTTTGTAAGTACCAACTAGGGCATTTTGGATTGTAGACATAATTGAGCAAGACTAGTATAACAATGAACGTACCATAAATCAGGTTAGTGCAGGTGAAAAATTGCATTAGTTTTACCTTTATGAACACAACTATTAATTATTTCTAATTTATAATTAATCATTGTAATATTACCTGGCATCCTTCATCTATCAGTTACTAGTAGTAGAGCACAGTTAAATGACCCATAGGGGACAAAATAATGACTTAAACACTATACTTATGCTATGCTCGACCCCTGAAATAGAAGACCGAATTTTTAATTAGTTCTCAATGAGAACAAGTTTGATTATTGACTTGTATTTTAAAAAAAAAATATTAAAAGAAAAAAAATCACTTTAATTATCTACAAATCTTAAAGGAGGTCTATCTTAACTAATTGATTATGGTATATCATTGAGAATAATGCGTCATGAATTATTATAAATTCTTTTATATCTGCTTTCAATTTTTACAAATAAAAAAAATCTAAAAATCTCCAACAATATTTTTTCTAAAAGAAAAAATTAAATTTTAATAATCATTTAAAGATACTTGCCGTAAAAAAGTGTGTTTTTTTTTTAAATAAAAATAAAAATTCAAGGATATCAAAGCTTCATTCTTTAAACATAATTTATTTATTTGTATACATTTTCCCTTACATTCCTTTTGTATATACACTTTTCTTCTTGTCAATCACATTGTTTATTATATTCCTTTTCCTATTCCATTCAAAAAAAGAAAAGAAAAAATATACACTTGACAGTGTAAAAAAAATGTGTCAAATTTTTTTAATGTGCGGATAACATTTCTAAGAAAAAATATATACCAAACAAAGATCCAAATACATTACATGTCCAAAGATGTGTAGCCATTGGGTTGAATGAAAGCAGAAACTTAGACGTTGGTTAAAAGGAAGGAGTAGTAGTAGGTGGGTAAGCCGTGATGCGTATGTGTTTTTGCCTAATTCAATTCCTCTTTCAATCTCCCTCTAAAACTTCACCAACCCAACAACCACATCATTTTCTTTTCTCCAAACAAATTAAAATTAAAATAATCAAAGCCTTCATCTATAAATATAGCCATCACACACTCTCCCCATTCGTTCCACTCGTTCTTTAGATCTATCCACTCACCTGCCTCTTCCTCACCCCTTTCTCCATCTAACGGTAATTCCATGCATTTCTTCTCCTTGTTCCTTTGTTTCGCGTTTCTGCGTGTTCCGTACAATGTCTGAGCCATAAAGTTCCAATTTTGATCTGAATTTTGAGGCCCCCAGAAGCGAATTTTAGATGGGGTCTTTCTATTTATTTATTTTTATTGTAAATAGGACTTGGTGTTTGAGTTTGCTGCTTGTGTGGTTGTTGTTGTTCAGATCTGTTATGACGAATCATTGATTTTTGAGTTTTTTGTTGATGGAGTAGAGTAAGGAAAAATGGCGCGTAAGAAGATCAGAGAGTATGACTCAAAGAGGTTGTTGAAGGAGCACTTTAAGAGACTTTCTGGCAAGGAGTTGCCGATCAAGTCTGCACAAGTGAGTACTCATATCATGAGTTGATTGGTATAAAGATTAATGTGCGCATAATGCGTAAGATCTTATGATCTATCAGCGAAAGTTAGTTTAACTCTCAGATGAGTTCAGTTTCACTTCAATGAGAAACTTTAATTGGTCATTTAAGTCATGTTAATTACTTTATAGAGTTTAATTGGTTTAAGTCATTACCTACATGATGGTTTGTGATTGAATGTAGGGTAAAAGACATATACACTGTCAGTGCATGTATTCTTTATTCTACTTTATAATGGGAATGCAAATGAAAAAAAAAATTCTAGTTTTTGGAAATCAATAATCTTTGAGTTTAATTTTCATGTATTGTGATCCAACAAATTTTTTTTCATGTATTGTCAATGTAAAATAACTTATACTGTCAACCATTTAATATCATCACGTGTGACTTTTAAAGTAGTTTACTTTTAAAGTAGTTATAGCTAAATTCATAATCTTTTACCACTCTACACGTGGCTCATGTTGCATGGTGCATATCAAACTCGAGTAATGATTAATGAATTTGTTTCTGTTTGTGTTTCAAGATTACTGCATCAACTGATTTCACTGAGCTACAAGAGAAGGAACCCTGGCTTTCATCTTCTAAATTGGTTGTGAAACCTGACATGTTATTTGGAAAGCGTGGCAAAAGTGGTTTGGTTGCCTTAAATTTGGATTTTGCACAAGTTGTTTCGTTTGTGAAGGAGCGTCTTGGAAAAGAGGTGCTTTATTACCGTGGTTTTCCCTCTTTATTTTATTAGTTGTTCGCAGTGTTTCCCTTTCAACCCTTGATGTATTTAGTTATGTCTTTCTCTAATATATAGGTTGAGATGAGTGGATGCAAAGGACCCATAACAACTTTCATTGTCGAACCTTTCATCCCACACAATGAAGAGTTTTACCTTAACATTGTCTCCGAGAGACTTGGGAACAGCATAAGCTTTTCAGAATGTGGAGGAATTGAAATTGAAGACAACTGGGATAAGGTACTAAAATACATATTTTTCACCTTTCAGATTAAATAGTTTATATATTTTGTGCATGTGAAATTTCCCCTTATATATGTTACGATGCGGTTTATTCATACTTCAGGTTAAGACTGCATTTGTTCCAACAGGAGTGTCTCTTACGTCAGAAATTGTTGCCCCACTTGTTGCAACCCTTCCCTTGGAGGTAAATTCAGTTAATTGTTATTTTATGAACAGATTAAGTTTGGAGTTTTAACCATACTTGTGTTTATGCATATTACTTTGATTCGTGATGTAAATGAATTGGACCATGTGATTGAATCCTGTACTTTTTCTACAGATCAAGGGAGAAATTGAGGAGTTTCTCAAAGTGGTTTTCACTCTGTTTCAAGGTATACAAAATATATATATCAAGTTATCAAAACACCACTGGTTGAGCTTCTGCAATCAACTTTATTAACAGTTAACATTTAAATTGTGCCATTTATTTTATGTATTTATTTATTTACTTTTCTTTTGTTTTAGACCTGGATTTTACTTTCTTAGAGATGAATCCTTTCACATTGGTTGATGGAAAGCCTTATCCTTTGGATATGAGAGGCGAGCTAGATGACACTGCTGCTTTCAAGAACTTCAAGAAGTGGGTTCTTTCCCTCTAGTAAATGCCAAGTGTTATTTTCAAGGATATAATACTATATTTCTATTTCATAATGTAAAACTGATGGATATTTTGCGGCTAACATTGGTTGAATTTGTTGTAGATGGGGAGACATTGAATTTCCACTGCCATTTGGAAGGGTTATGAGTGCCACCGAGTCTTTCATTCATGGATTAGATGAAAAGGTGCACAAATATAACTTTGCCCTGCATTTACAATCTTATTCGATAAAACTATGTCCATAAGATGTGTCTGTGTTTGTGTGACTGTGTCTGTCTGTTTGTGTACATAGCACATGTTTTTTTTTTTCTTTACCGAGGGTAAAAACTTTAATTGAGTTAAACCTGCTATTATTCTGAAACTGTATGGGGGAATCTTGGGAAGTAAAAATGATTTAGGTCTTTGGGGGTGTTTGAGAGAGCTTATAGGTAATAAGAAACTTATTTCGTATAAGCTCTTCTTAGCTTATTTCAACAAGTATTGTGGTAAATTCATAATATAAGCTCTCATGTAATAAAAGCTTATTAAAACAGAGCTTTAATTGAAAGTACTCTAATCCTTTTAGGTTCTCAGTATCACTTGCTCTTATTCCTCGTACTTCTCTAACAGCTGTCATCAGTAATGTATTGATGAATGCAATAATACTATTGCTTATAGTTGTAATTTTGATAATTAATTTGTTTGTTTATTTACTATTTGCAGACAAGTGCATCCTTAAAATTCACAGTGTTGAACCCAAAGGGCCGAATTTGGACAATGGTAGCTGGGGGAGGTGCTAGTGTCATTTATGCTGATACGGTGTGTTTCTCTTATTTTAACACCAAATTCATAGCTAAAACATTTGTAACATTAAGTGACAACATATGTAGTACAATAATTAAACAGGTAGGAGATCTTGGCTTTGCATCTGAGCTTGGAAACTATGCTGAATACAGTGGTGCACCCAAAGAAGAGGAGGTCTTGCAGTACGCCAGAGTTGTAATTGATGTAATTAACCTATATCTCTGCTTTGTTTTTGGTCTTAATATCAATTTAGAGATTTAGCATTCATGCTTACATGATCAGACTGTCCTTGTCTGAAGTGTCCAAATATAGCTCTTATGATATGCATGCTAACCTTGCACCTGATACCATTGGTATTTTGTATGTATTATAACCTCCTTTTTTCTTTCCAGTGTGCAACTGCAAACCCTGATGACCAGAAGAGAGCTCTTGTGATAGGAGGAGGCATAGCCAACTTTACTGATGTTGCTGCCACATTTAGTGGTATAATTCGGGCATTGAAGGAGAAGGTAAGCCTATGATCATAGAGATTGGTTCGGATGTATGATGAGAATCTTCTTCTAGTAGTTAATTGAGTGTTGAGCTATTGCAATTCAGGAGTCAAAATTGAAAGCAGCAAGGATGCACATCTTTGTGAGGAGAGGGGGTCCCAACTACCAGAAGGGTCTAGCTTTGATGCGAGCGCTTGGAGAGGATATTGGCATCCCCATTGAGGTAACCCAACTCATGCCTTTATTATTGATTGTATTGAAGTATTGAACAACCAATTGATGCTGTTAGGAAAATTTTCCCTGAGGAACAGTCTTTAATCTTTTTGGTTATCTATCTTTTTTACAGGTTTATGGACCTGAAGCCACAATGACTGGTATATGCAAAGAGGCAATACAGTTCATTACTGCTGCCGCTTAAGGTCAACAACACCTTCATTTATAGTATTTTCATGGCAAGTCTGAAGTGAACGTTTGATTCTTAATTTCCTTGCCCATTCCTGAAATTCGGAAATATAGTTAGAGAATGTTTATGAAATCAATCCATACAAGAAAGAGTGGCCAGGCTTGTCATATTGTTTTTGTAGAATTCTGATGGTGTTGTCTTGACACAATAAAGAGTGTTTTTCATTTGACTGTTGCATTTTTTTTTCCCTGCGTTTTGATCTGTTTTCTTATGCCCTCTTGCCCCTCCTAAACAAAAATCCTTGCAGAAGCAAAAAAAAATAATATACAACACCTTACATTTGCATAATTTCCGCTGCTAAAACTTTTTGCATATTCTACGTTCATATACAACAACCTAACCTTGATGTGAACAAAGTGTTTCACCAAAAATAAATGTGAAAGAAGTGAAGGGTAAGAAATATGGGTAATGGATTGTCTTCAGATTTTTTTAGGCTTCAAATTAACTATAGTAAATGTAAGTTCTTCCAAGTTCCAACAAGACAACTTGGAAAGTGTGGGATTCATGTTTGTGTTCCACAGAAACGTACCAGCTTTAATTGGTATGGTCATTTCAGAGAGAAATTACTACATCGTCAAATTTGTGACCCCAACTAATTTTCATATGATACACTAATGTTTTTTTTTTCCTAAATTAAAAAATATGGTTAGAGATTTTGACTGGGACCATCAGTCTCAGATCATGCTAAAATTTCTCCATCATACGAGGAACATTTGATTTAGCTGCTGTCCTCGAGTAACTACAACATATTAGGGGTGTAACTGAGTCGATTTAGATTGGATTATTGGTTTGGATTAGTTTTCTAAGAAGAAGAAAAATAAAATTCAATCCAAATCAACATGTTTGTAAATGATCTGGGTTGAGTTGGATCAACGGATTAAAACATTTAATTTTTTTGTTCTTTTTTAAAATAATATTTTTTATAAGCTAAAATTTTTATTAAATGATTCGGAAATAATTGTTTCCTATTAGATTTTTTATTAAAAAAAAAATTTTGTAATGTTGTCACATCCTATTCCACTTTCTTGACTCTTATCTATCTATCCATGGGAGATGAAAAGTTAAATATCATATTCGAGATAAAGAATTTCATTAAGTTTGGTAAGAATGAGTTTCAAACATTTCTTTTAAAAAAAAAAATCAATGGAACATTATAAGGCCTACTCTTTGTAAATAGATCCGAAATATTCTTAGAAATCCATCTGAAATGACTTCAATCAATAAAATCCTTGTCATTTTGATCTTGAAGGTTAAGAATATGTTGATGTTTACTTAATTCAAGTTGATAAGTCTATGTTATCAATAGTCAATAGTATTTGATAGTTTTTAAATTTAAAAATATATATTGTATATTACATATAATAATAATAATAATAATAATTTAATACAAATTAACGGGACAACGAATTCAAATATTAAAACCCGTAACCCAATCTAAAAACTCAACGGATTTGATTGTTTCGTTTCGGGTTTGACCCAAACACAAAAATTGTCTAACTCTAATTGTTTTGATTGATTTGGGTTAATTCGGGTTCGGGGTGACCCACACTCGCTTACACCCCTACAATCTATCCTAATTTTCACTTTCAATCAATCTTTGTGTGTGGACATAAATCAAGATTCTAATTAGCTTAAATTATATTTTTAGTCTCTCAATTTAAGGAGTCTAATATTTTTTTTTAGTTTTTCAAATAAAAATTTATAATTTTTTAGTCTTTCAAATTCAAAAAATATTCGTTAGTAAGTTTGCAAGAGTTCTTTTTTATTCAGCCTTTCACAAGAGTTTAAAAGACTAAAAAAATATAAATTTTTTTAAAAGAAGAGACTAAAAAGAATGTTTTTCAAATTTAAAGACTAAAAAATAGAAATTTTGTTCTAGGAACTAAAAGAAATAGACTCCTAATTTGAGGAACTTAAAACCTAATGAATGAAACTGGCTTTGAGACTTAAATCCGTCCAACGAACTGAATGGTTTGCCATAGTTAAAGTATGGTCAAAATTTAATTAATTAGTTAGATAATGGTTGGGTTTCGGTCTTACTGAAGATATCGATTAACTCTAATAAATGGGATGGGACTTAGCCTTAGAATCCTATGCCAACTCAAGTGAAGATAAGATAGTCCGTATTGATTTTGTTTCGGTCTTAATGGAGATATCGATTGACTCTAAGTCTAACTATATTTTTTGGTAATAAATAATTGGGATGGGACTCAGTCTAAGAATCTGAGAATGGGAGCTTTGTGTCTAATTTAAGAAATCACTTTCATGAATTTATACATGCTTCTGCAGATGAACACAAGACATGCTTGAGAATCACAATTCAAAAGGTTTTAGGATGACTTTGCTATACAGAATGGTTTAAAAGGTTTAGAACTTTAAAATTTTTATCAAATTTAAGATTTTACGGTGTGAGGTTAAGGTTTTAAAGATAATTTTTTTTATAAAACTTCAAACTTTATTAAAATATTTTTTTAATGGTAGATTTTGAATAAATGAGTTTAATTCACTGATTTTGAGAGCAAATATGTAAATTAGCAAATCTCAGAAGAGAAAAGGTTAAGAGAATAATTATTATTTTATCAATAAATGTTAAAATTGTTAGTTTTTTTAATTTTTGTTAGCCAAGGAAATTAAATTTGTAATTTTTTTAACAATCCAATTAATCTTATATCTCTTAATTAAGAGAACAATATGATTATATCAATAAGAAAATTGAAAGATTGGGTTGTTATTGTATAAAAATATAAATACAAGTATAAATTATCAAAACTTTGAGATGGGTGCAAGGGTTCCACAAGGTGTGATAATTGCCTTGAAAAGGGATGAATACGACGACGCAACAGAGAAAAGAAGGCATTGGGTGGCTAGAGTTGGCGGAGAGAGAAGAAGGGGTGCAATATAGGGAATGAAAGACATTTACGTTCATTTGGTGTCTTAATTTTTAATTAGTTGGTGCACCAAGTAAAAATGAAGTGCATCAACTAATTGTCTCTCTAGTCTTGAACCATTGGATCAGTTATCTCTTATAGTCCATTGGGCACACTTTAACTAAAGTCCACACTATTTTTTTAGTTTTGTATTTAATCGTATAAAAGACAATAAAAAAACTTATAATAACTCTGACACGTTATTTAACTAACTAAGTTAGATATCATTTACTATATTATATTATTATCTTTTTATTACAATTAATGTGTATTTTTCATTTTCAATAAATTTAAACTTAAAATTTGATCCCCTTAACAAAAAACTCTAAATTTTGATAATGTATACTTGCATTTATATTTTTATATAATAACAACCGAATCTTTCAATTTTTTTATTAATATAATCAAGTTATTTTCTTAACTAAGATATAAGGTTGATTATATGATTAAAAATAAATAAAAAAGAAAAAAATCAGAAATTTGATTTTCTCAGCTAACAATTAAAAAAAACTAACAATTTTAAAGTTTATTAATAAAAAATTAGTTATTTGCTTAACCTTTTCTCTTATGAGATTTGCTAATTTACATATTTGCTCTCAAAATCAGTGAATTAAACTCATTTATTCAAAATCTACCTATACAAAAAATCATATTTTAACAAAGTTTGAATTTTTTTAAAAAAAAATTATAGCAAATTCATCCTAAACCTTTTGAATTGTGATTCTCAAGTATGTCTTGTGTTAATCCGCAGAAGCATGTATAAATTCATGAAAGTGATTTCTTAAATTAGACACAAAGCTCCATCCCAATTCTCAGATTCTTAGACTGAGCCCCATCCCAATTATTTATTACCAAAAAATATAGTTAGACTTAAGAGTCAATCGCTATCTCCATTACGACCGAAACAAAACCAATACGGATTATCTTATCTTCACTTGAGTTGACATAGGATTCTAAGGCCAAGTCCCATCCCATTTATTAGAGTTAATCGATATCTTAATTAAGAACGAAACCCATCCAATATCCAACTAATTAATTAAATTTTGACCATACTTTAACTATGGCATACCATTCAGTTCCTTCAACGGATTTAAGTCTCAAAACCAGTTTCATTCATTATATTTTAAGTTCCTCAAATTAGGACTCTGTTTTTTTAGTTCGTAAATAAAAAAATTTATTTTTTAGTCTTTAAATTTGAAAAACATTCTCTTTAGTTTCTTCTTCTAAATATTTTTTTTTATTTTTTAGTCTCTTAAACTCTTGCAAGAGATTGAATAAAAAAAACTCTTGCGAACTTACAAATGAATATTTTTCAAATTTAAAAAACTAAAAAAGTATAAATTTTTATTTGAAAATCTAAAAAAAAAGACTTCTTAAACTGAAAGACAAAATATAATTTAAGCTAATTGGAATCTTGAATTACGTGCAAATAAAGATTGGTTGGAAATGAGAACTAAGACAGGTTATAGGTCATCCACGAATCCAATTTCACTCAAGCTAATACAAACAGTTTGAGTTAGACCATTTTTGAGTTTGAGTTAAACCATTTTTGTGTTTGGGTGAGACCCAAATTGAAACAATTAAACTCGTTGAATTTTGGATTGAATCACGGATTTTAATATATGAACATATTGATCCGTCAACTTGTATTAAATTATTATTATTATTATTAATATATGTAATATATAATATATATTTTTAAATTTAAAAACTATCAAATATTATTGACTATTGATTACATAGACTTATCGATCTGAATTTAGTAAGCATTAGCACATCCTTAACCTTTAAGATTAAAGTGACAATAGTTTTATTGATTGAAACCATTTTAGATGGGCTAGTGAAAATATTTCATATCTATTTACAAAAAGTAGGCCTTGTAATATTCTATTGTCTTTGGTAGAAAAAAGTGTTTGAAACTTATTCTTACCATGCTTATTGAAATTTCTTATCTCAAATATGGTATGCTTAATTTCCCATTCCCCATGGATAGATAAATAGATAGATATATAGGAGTCAGTTAAGTGGAGTAGGATGTGATAATATCACAAAATTTTCTTTTTAATAAATAAATCTAATAAGTAATAATTGTGTCTGATTCATTTAATAAAATTTTTAGTTTATAAAAAATATTGTGTTTTAAAAAAAATAAAAAAAAATTAAATGTTTTGATACACTGACTCAACCCTATCCAAATCATTTACAAACGGATTGTAAGTCCACTACTAGAAAATACGCTTTTAACAGAAGCACAATAACATTTTTGTAATAAAAGAACTTTTATAACATCGATTTTTAAAAAATCAATATTGTGTATTGATCTTAACATTGGTTTTCATCAAAATCAATGTTAAGTTAACATTGATTTTGATCAAAATCAATGTTGGTTTATGAGCATAAAAAATGATTCCTACAAAACCGATGTTGAGCTTTTTATAAAATTTTAAACCTCTCTCCATGTCTTGCTTACTCTCACAATGTTGGTGTCACTATTCCTTCTCAAACGCAAAGCCTCACTTCATTTCTTAATTGTCCCAACCTTTCTTCCTCTATCGCAAACGCTCAATTGCCTTTCGCCTATCATTGTCACCTCCTCCCACCAAACCCTTCCCTCTTTTGCACTCGTAGACAACCTCCACTTCTTTTGCACTCCTAGACAACCTCCACTTCCCTTGTTTTTCAGCTCAACTATTAAATACAATGTCATTCTCAATTTTTATTTTTTGCATCTAATTTATCGTGTTTTTCCCTTCTTTTTTTATCTTGTTGATGCTTGATGATTGTTTCAAATTGAATTCATTGAAATTCTGCATGAGATTTATC
Organism: Glycine max; assembly: GCF_000004515.6. Classification (NCBI taxonomy): domain Eukaryota; kingdom Viridiplantae; phylum Streptophyta; class Magnoliopsida; order Fabales; family Fabaceae; genus Glycine; species Glycine max. The sequence goes on along the minus strand of NC_016088.4, from coordinate 3,057,402 downwards.
TTGTACGTGATGGGCGGTTGTTTTTATTGTTCTTCTAAGGAGACTGTGTTGACCTCCCCACCTGTGTACTACTATGTCAGTGTACTCTTCATGTTTGAATTTTGTGTTTTTACTTTTTATTTTTTTTTCTTTTGCCTAACTTTGCTTTTTTTAGAAGGATTTAATTTAATAGTTGTAGGACATGCATTGATTTCACTACTTTGGTTAGGGTTGAAAAAGTTTCCAGTAATTAATATTCAGTCCTTTCACTTCAACAAACCTAAACAAGAGAGCTTGTGTAATATGTAGATATTTGATTTTAGACTAGGCACAAAAGATGTTTGTAACTCAATTTGCTATCTACTAAAGAAAGGTTATAGTGTATGGTTAATAAAATTTGTTTATGTGAGAAAAGAAACTGATAATAAGTGAAGTTAATTAGCTTACGAACCTTTGTTTATTAGAAAAAAACAAATAATTGGTCCTCTAGTGATGACAAAATACCATAAGTTTAGTCTATTTAGGAACTAATATGATGTCACTTTGAGGACCAATTTAATGGCATAACATTGATACTAATCTAGATACTTCATCTCCTGATACTTATAGACCTCCTCCTGCTTCTATCCCTTTCAATGTCACATTACATACCACTTAAACTCCACCCGTGACTCAAACTTCAAAGATGGTATGCAGTTCCTACAAATGAAGATTCATGAGGAGTTCTCCAATGTAGGTAATATTTTGCTTGATTAAATTTAAGTTCTACTATTTCTTTTTATTCTACTTTGCATTATAATTGGTGGATGAGGTGTTGCATGTTATTTGATTTTCTATTCTTCTTTATAGGCAGGCATGTTCATGGCTTAGCTCACGCAGCTTCTGGATATCATAAAGTTCTTGAAGAAAATCACAAACTATACAATCAAGTCTAGGATCTTAAGGGTAAATTGGTGATAGGTTGGCTGCTATAAGCTTAGTATGAGTTGTATCGTTCACACATTTGAAAAGATTTTATTCTCAAATAAAATTAAGATGGTTAATTTTTGTTTGGTCAGGAAGTATAAGGGTGTACTGTTGAGTAAGATCCTTCTTATTTGAATAGTTTTGCGAATTACAAGGAACTCTCTTTGTCACTTGGAAAGATGTTTTGTTGTTGTGATTTTGATAATTGCTGAAACGGTGGAAGGAAATGGAATCGTAGCAACACCTTGAGAAGATGCAACTCCGCCAAAACTTCCGCACTATCTGGCACATTGATCTCTTGAGTACCATTCAATCTTACACTCCTTATAAGTAGTAACTTATAACTTCCGACCACATACTCAATGAAAAGGAAGACATTTCTTTTAGCTAAATTTAGTCCTTTGATGTGTCTGCTTTTATTAGGGTAGGTGGAATTCAAAGAATGTAGGATGGAGAGTTTATTGTTCAAGTAAGTTTTCCATTTTGATACCTATGTAGTATCTCTGGTTTCAGGGTTTCTGCATTTTTCCTTTGTTGCCTACATCAATGGGGTTTCGATGCTTCAAATAATTGCATAAAGGTTCTCTCTTCTTAAACACACATTGATCTTTATCAAATCTTCTGCTTTTGATGTATGTTGTTTTTTTGCTTTTAAAATCCTTTTCTAGGTGATTTATTACTTTTTCTTTTCTATTTAAATCCCACAACAATTGTGTAACTTAATGAAGTTGTGGCTTTATGCAAGTTAGCCAATAAAGCTATAACTCTCTAGATGTTGCACCTCCATCTCCAACACCTTAAGTAGATTGATATAAAGCTTGGCTTGTCCTCATTCTTCATAGCATCATTGCTCAGTGTTTGATTGTTTTTTCCCAATATTTTCATATTATCACTATGCTTGTATATTGATGTGAATATTTTCATTTGTATTAGATATTTAAAATATTTATTAATGACTTTAATAAAGAAGATTATTTTATTTTTCTTATTCTGAATTATTATTTTTTTATTCTAAAATTTATTTTAATTATTAATGATTGTTTCAAATTATTGTAGTTTTTTCGGTGTTCAATAAAAAAAAATATTTAAATAAAACAAGTATTAATTTATATATATATATAAAGAGAGAGAGAGAGAGAGGGGGGGGGGACAATTGTTGTTTATCATTGAATCTTGATTTAAACTACAAAAAGGTTATTATAAATATATATCGCCTTTTAGTCATATTTTTTTATATAAAAAGTTGACTATCTACATGGATTCTAACTAAAATCAATGTCAAAAGTAGTTACACCACATCCATTTTAACCAAAACTAATGTCAAAATTTGGCAAAAGTATACATATCAAAGCGTTTTCACATTGGTTTCTTCCTAAACCGATGTCAAAATTAGTTTTTAACATCAATTTGAAAATCAATGTTAAAAGTGTCTACTTTTAACATTGTCGGTTTCAACATCGGTTTAAAACCGATGTTAAATGTCTTTTTTGTAGTCGTGGTCCTTTTTAGTGGAACAAACAATTATAATTTTCAACTTAAAAGAATTGCCTAAATATTGATGAAAATAGTGTTAATAATTTCAATAGTGATATCCATGGTAAAAGGTTTTATATAACCACTTTCTCTAAGAATTCCTATAGTAACAACTTTCGATAATACTATTTTTTTATAATAATAGTTTTCGATAGTAATTATAATCATACAGTCTCTTATGAATTCAATATTAACAAGCTAAGGGGATTGAATAAAAGTAGAGTTTAGAGAAGAAATGGAGATTAAAAAGAATAAAGAGTTTAAAAAGATGCATACAATTAAACGAAATGAAAATTTATTAAAGGTGGGATGAATACACACATTGCGACCTTAAACCAAGAGTCATTTTCGAATGTGACGTTGTTGGTATTTGAGAATTTGAGTTGTAATGATTCAATCCAACAAAAATGGTTGTCAGAGGTCTTTATTTATACATTTCTACTACTAATGGTTGAATTATAGATTTTCGATATGTGTACAACAAATTTCTAATTACTTAGATGTAACGACATCTAACATCTTCTAGTAACCCTTTTCGTCAACCGTTGTAACTTCTCTTTTAAATTCAAATTCAAACTTTATTTCATAGCGCTACATTTTTCACGTGCATAATTGTGTTATCAAAACCTTCTTCATCAAAATAACATCTTTTAAGTGTGCAAAATCATATGGAAACTAGTTTGTTGAGATAGCTTTCTTCAAATGAACACTTAACCTTTTATGCTTCCTTTACCTTTGTCAATAATTTTTTCCATCGAAAATCCAACCACCGAAGGTAGACTAGATTTGTCAAACATAAAAAAATTTCATAACAAAGATAACACATGATATACAGCTTATGGCCACGTGTTTTTTTTTTTCCATAATTGAAGAAGTGACCAAAAGGACCACAATTTTATATACCTTTTTTTTATATTATATTTTATGCGAGTTATTATTTTTTGTCAAGAGTTCATTAGGCTTTATTTTTTATATTATTTGAGGTGGGTTAAGGTTACAGTTGATGATAAGTATTTTCATATTTTCTTCTGAAGTTATGATTGACTTTGCATATCAGATACAGCAAAAATGTTGTGTAAACTTACTTACCAAACGTATTACTCTCACTAGAAAAATATCTTCACGAAGAACATTTGAACCAACGGAAGAACTAATAGGTTGGGCTAATGGGACAAAAGGGGACCACCAATTATCAGGTTTTTTACTATATGTAACCTCATTTCTTTCTGTGCAATCATTTTTTGCACTTATTAGCAATAAAATCTAAGGGTGTATTTGATGAGACGGAAAGAAATAGATAAACAAATAAGATAAATAAATACAGAGAAGAGAGAAAAAAAGTGCATGGAAATAAATAAAGAAATAGAATAGAAATAGCCAAGTTTAGTTTATGAAAAATAGGAAAAAAGAACCGATAATCCATTATATCTCCTTGTAATTGATCATCATTCTTCAAAAATAGTAAATTTTGCATACCAACCTATACGTAATCAATTAAAATTCTGTCACAATAGATTATATAAATACAATTTAGTATTTCTGTTATTTTCAGTGTGATTTCGAAGAGAAATAAAAAGGTCACACATTTTTATTTTTCGTCTCCTTCATTTTTTCTCTACCAAATTAAATATACTCAATTTTTCTATTTTCCACCTATTTATTCTCTCTTCTACCCTACTTTTCACATATCTCAGCTGTACCAAAGGAAGAGTGAAAGTTTTTTTACAATATTTATCTTTCAAATCGTTCTGTTTATTAATAAAAAAAATTATGTATTTATATGTTTAAGATAATATATTTAATATATTTATGTTCTAATTTAATACATGTTTCATAAATTATTAAAAAAATATAATATCATCACTATGTACCCTAAAAAAGATACAGAGAAAAAGGAAACAGGACGGGTAAGGCAATAATGTTTTTTTATTAATTGTATCCCTTACAAAAAAAAAAAACTAATATATAAGCACAAACGAAAATACTAACTTTATAAAGAGGATTATTGTGAGATGATAATATTATAAAACACCTTTTTTACTCTGAATGCCAAAATTATTATTTCTTTTATATTCCATATGTAGAAGAATTATTATGAATAAAAACTAAAAATATACCATAATAAAGTTTAAAATAATTTTACTTTCTTAACTAACACTATAAAATAGGTATTAAATAAAAATAAATATATTTAATATCTTGAATATATAAAATGTATTTAGTTCTTTCTTTAATATTTATTTCATAAATAAGAGATTAATATAATCATAATTCTACAGAGACATGAAATCTTAATCTTTTAGTAAATTTATTGATACAATATTTCTATTTTAAAGTTGAGATTAAATAAAACATTAAATTTTTCAATTAAATCACACCATTTATTAAATTTTGAACTTAAGTGAAAGGTAAATTACATCCTTTTTAAATTTTATTACTTTTAGAACTAAGTGATAAAGATTCACACTTTTACCTCTCTCGTGGTGTGTCTTTGGAGATTTTAATGACCTTATGTCCTTGGATGATAAAATTGGAATCCATGATCATCCCAATTGGCTTCTGAAGAATAACTAGACTACATGTGAATGGCTTGACTTATTTCCAAATTTCAAACTCACAAACCTCATCTCCTCCAAATCTGATCATTCTCCTATACTCCTCAAGTTTGACTTCATGTAAAAGACTTTTTTTTCGAAGAGGAGATTTAGGTTCAAAAATGCATGGCTCCTTGAACCAAGTCTCAATTCCTTAGTTGAAGAAAGATGGATGAATCCCAACAACAACGATGTCATCTCCAAGTTTGATAATTGTTGCTAAAAATGGACCAATGGGGATATCAAATCCATAATGCCTACAAAAGCCAAATTGATAATTGCATAAAAGAGATGGAGATCCTAAGAGAAGCTTCTGATGACGACTCAATAACTCGTTTTCTCTCACTTAGTGAGAAGATGAATAATCTCATTGCACAAGGGGAATTAAAGAGAGATCTAAAGAGTATTGGTTAAAAGATGGTGATGTGAACTCGTGATTCTTCCTCTCTCAAGCCTTGGTCAGAAAGAGAATTAATTTTATTTCCAGCCTAGCTCGTGATGATGGCACTATTGCTGTTGGTCATGATGAAATTTGTAATGTTGCTAAGAATTACTTAACCGATATGTATTGTTATGAAAATGTTGACATTGATCCAATAATAAATTACATTCCTTCTTATTTCTCGTCTGTTTATAATGATTCTCTTCTTGCACCTTTTTTCAATCGATGAATTTAAAAGTATTTTTTTTCAAATGAATTCAAATAAATCTCCAAGTCTAGATGGCCTCAACCTAACCTTTTACAAGAAATTTTGGAACCTTTGTGGCATGGACATTTTCGTGGCAGCCTCCACTTGGCTTGAAAATGGCTTTTTCCCATCACATATCAAGTCTTTATCCCAAAAAAAAATAACCCACAGACCATGAAAGACTTCAGACCTATATCCCTCTACAATGTCCTATACAAAATTATTTTCAAAACACTAGCGAACCATATGAAACTTCTTCTCCAAAAGTGTATTTCTTTAGAGCAAACAACTTTTGTTGAGGGTCATTCAATCCCTGAAAATTTTATCATTGCCTGTGAAATTATCCATCTCATAAGGTGCAAGACAAGAGGAATTTGGGGAGAAGTAGCCTTAAAAGTTGACATCAATAAGGCTTTTGTTGATAAAGTGCAGTGGCATTGTCTTTTAGCTGTCATGGCTAAAATGATTTTTCGTGCTAAGTGAATTAGTTGGATAAATTTGCATTTGAAAATTGTTCATTATTCAATTATGATTAATGGGGATTCTTTTGATTATTATTTCGGGGAAAGGAATCAGACACTTTTTCATCATTTGCACTAAGGGACTTTCTTTACTTCTAAAGAGAGCTGAGAGTAGAGGTGACATCCATCGCATCAAGGTATGTAGGAGGACTCCTTCATTCTCACTATCTTATTTATTGATGATTGTTTTTTATTTTGCAACACAACTAAAAAGGAAACAAATACTCTTATGCACATCTTTGACTTATATGAGAAAACTGTTGACCAACAAATTAATTTCTAGAAGTCTGAAATTTTTTTCAATAGAAATACAAACAAGTCAATGAAGGACTCAATCATGTAATCAACTGGCATCTCTTTCTCAATTAGGCTCAATCAAATATCTTGGCCTCCTATCTATCATTAGAAGAAGCAAAAAATTAGTCTTTGGCTTCCTCAAGGACAAACTCTGGAATAGCATCAATCATTGGTCCACCAAACATTTATCTAAAACAGGCAAGGAGGTTTTTATTGAATCTTGTGATCAAGTTATCCCCTCTTATTGCATGAGTGTTTTTTTTCCTCCCATTCACTCTTCAGGATGAACTGCAAAAAGTTATGAACTCATTTTGGTGGGGCAATCAAAATGACAATGCAAAAGGAATACATTAGCTATCCTGGGGTCGCTTATCTATGAGAAAAGAGTATGGTGGTTTGGGGTTCAGACATCTCTATGGATTCAACCTAACCATGCTAGGAAAGTAAAGTAAGGTTGAAAATTTTCTACTAACCTTGATGCTATGATTACAAAAGTTCTCAAAGCCAAATATTTTCCAAATGGGGATTTTGTGGATGCTTAGTTAGGGCACAATCCTAGTTACACATGGCGTAGCATCCATGCTTCATAGGTATTGGCTAAGGAAGGGATGAGATGGAGAATTGGCAATGGAAATTCTACCAACGTTTGGGCATAACCATGGCTTCGTACAACAACAAATCCATATGTTTTCCATATGTTCACCTCTTGAACTTGAAGCTTTAAAGGTGGGAACTCTCATTAATCATGAACAAGGTTGTTGGAGACTAGATATCATTGACCAAATTCTCAACGAGGATGATAAGCAAGTTGTTATATCCCACGCCCTATTCCAAGTTTTTGAATATAATGAGTACAAGCTTGTTTGGCATCTGACAAGCTCTGGTGAGTACACGATCAAGTTAGCTTACCATCACCTATTGGAGAAGATGATTCAAAACCAAGGCTTAAGGATTAGTGGAAATTGGATGCACATTTGGAAACTTCAAATCCCACCTAAAGTCAAGTATAAACTTCAAAACCAAGCTCTTGTGCCTACTCAAGCTCGTTTCCAAACAAAAGGTGTGCATTATCCTTGTTTATGTCCTTTTTGTGATACCAACATTGAGAACCAATAACACTTTTGTTGGGTCTGATCAAGCCATACAGTGTTAGGTAGATGTTGGTCTTTGGAACATCATTGCTAGTAAGGTTGATCAGGTGGAAGGAACAAATGAATTGATTTTTGAGCTATTTAACCATCTGGACGATGACTAACAACACATCTTCCCCATGATCATTTGGAGCATTTGGCATGATAAAAATGAAAAGATTTGGTCTGATACTGAAGTTCATCCTCAACAATCTATCTCACGTGCACTTCAGTTTTTACACAAGTGGAAGCATGCTCGAAAATCTCAGTTACATTCTACTCCACACACACCCCAACATGCTCCCAACATGAAGAAACCGCAAATTGGATTTTGGAAATGTAATGTTGACGCTGCAATCTTCACCTCAAGCAACAAATTTGGTGTTGCCCTATGCTTGAGTGATCACCATGGTCAATTCATCCAAGCAAAATGCATATGTACTGATGGCACACTAGAACCGAAAGAGGTAGAGGCTTGGGGCCTTCTTCATGCACTATCCAAGACAGGGAAATTGAGAAAGGAGAATATTATCATAGCTTGATTGTAAAATGGTTGTTGATTCAATAAGTAGCTCCCTTAGAGGCTCTTCAGAATATCATTCCATCTTAAATAAGTGTAGAGTTTTGCTTTCATTGTTTTTTTTTAACTCTAAAGTGAGTTTTGTAAGAAGACAAACTAATCAAGTAGCTTACTCCCTCTAACTCGATTTTCTGTTGACATCCGTATCTTTGATTATATTTCTCATTGTATTTCTTCAAATATTATGAATGAAATGCACTAAGCATCTTTCTCTAAAAAAAGTCTCACACTTTTGGAAACTAAGGGGGGTGTACCAAAAAAAATATTTCATTTTTTTATTAACCAAAAGAATTCAATATATTAAACGTACCAGAAGTACCGAAACGTTACACAAATTGAAGATGAGCAAACTTAAAACGTTGTTGCCATTACACAAATAAACCTCATGCCACTATATGGTCATAAACAGCACTATTTTGCTTGCATTTGACGGTTCATCCCCTGCATAGCAATTGTAGACTTCCACAAAAGAGAGTGCATTTGAAAAGCCAAAAATGACTTTTTATTTATTTATCAAAATTGGTGTAATTTTTTTAATTAATTATCAAAATTGGTAAATTTTAAAAAATTTACTGAAATGGATAAGTGATCTTTTAAAAGACATTTAAAAAAATGAAATCGTGTTTTAAAATATGATTTTCTTTTTTCAGTTTTTTTTAACACAATTTTTTGAAAAGGAAAATTGTCTTTTGAAACACATTTTTTTTATATCTGAAATCTTAAAAATTAATTAAAAAAATTACACCAGTAAAAAAGACCTATGAAAAGTTAAAGAAAGAAAACTATTACATAAAAACCACTCCATTGGCAAGAAAAGCTTTTATAGAACGCGTAACTAAAAAAAAGCATGTCTGAAAGCAAATAAAAGCAAGACGTACGTCAATCAAAATAATTGAAATTTGAAACTGGTCTCCACTTTTTTTACTGACTAAAACATCTGCTTTAAGTCTTCCATTGAACTGTGTTTTTTTTTATTATCAAATCAAATACAACCACTATATCGGCTGAAAGATTATGCCATTATAAAATATCATTATTTTAGCTATTGTTTTCTATGGTTTTATGCTGTTTTAAACAAAATAGGGAAAGTTTTTCCTCCTTTTCTAGAATCCGAACTGTGACTTTTTGTCCCGTATTTCACGCCGTTGACAAACAGAGCGGCGAGAAAACCGCGACTTTGTAACACGTTATGGCACATAGCGTCTACTCTCTTTCTATCTAGGTCAAAAACCTTCTAGAAAATAAATCAGCTTACAAAATGATGAGATTACTAATTTTATATTTAATTTGATTCCTCACTAAATATAAAACACAAGTTAAAAGTTATAAACAGCTTTATTTTGTTGTGGCACTAACTTCGCTTCTAATAAGAAAATTTGGATATATAATTGAAGTGTTTTTTATTTTTATTTTTCAGTAATTATAAACAAGTGATTGCAATAGGAATTGTGTTTGTTCCTGAACATATGACGGTCCCATAAGGGGAATGATTAGGGTATGGTTGGCACCGCGCGTCTTCCTATCAAAATGACATCAACATAACATAGTACAAAAAGCACCATATTAGGGGTATTAGGGTAGGTGATGGATAGGTTATCAGTGATTTCTAGGTCATCATATTTGTCTTCCACTACTAATTAATATTGACTCATTTACATTAATAATTCCTTGCTTGATAACGATATATATATGTTTCGCTTATATGTGGGTGTTTATGTTTTTTGCTACATATTTTCTATGTGTGTGTTTTGTTCCAATTATAAAACCTACACCGCAAAATAACACATTACACATCCATAATCCATCTATTTTTTCAACTCCCAAATATTGTGCCTGAACTCTGGAGAGTTTAACACATGTCTGTTCTTCTCCAATTTCTGGTGAAGATTTCCTGCATGACTCCGAGGTTTGAATTTTGTTATACGGTCAAAAAGAAAATTGCATGTGTCTAGCATTTTAGTCAACGTAGCCATGCCACTAACAAGTTTAGGTAAAAATTTTCAAACGAACCCGAAAAAAAGGTTCCCCTCCTAGATTCGATCAACTATATACTATCCAAATTCCTAAGAAGAATTGTAATTAATATAAATACAACTATGAGTTGATTTTAATTTTATCAATATGAGTAATTCTCATTTTTATTACAATTTTTTTTTATGATTCTAGATGAGAATCCTATTACCATGCCTACTGATATGGACTTTAGTTGTGAGCTTGTTCGAGGGTTTTTTTTTCAATAATTAACATTTTTAAATTTCTAAAACATAAAAATTTCCTTTAAAATGCACACTACAAATTGGAATCCAATCATTTGTTTCTTTAATAAAAAAATAATGTTATTTCTGAAAAGAAGGAAAAAGTTTTTAACATATGTTTCTTTTTAAATGAGAGACAAAATATTGGAACAAGTGATTGCAATCCGTTACGTGTTATATATAGTATATACCCATGATGTTACTGAATAAAAGGTAATTTGTCATTAATTATTACAGTTAACCTATAAATATTAATTTAAAGTTTCTATTTGTTTCAGATCCAAATAATCAATCAATATATTATTTTCTTATTTTATCAATATAACATAACAAGTAGGGTGCCCAGGATGATTCCGTAGATACTTTATAAAAGCGATAAATATTGCACCTAAGAATAGCCTATGATCAAAGAATTTGAAGCCTGGGACGACGACCTGGTAAAAAACGGATTGACAAAAAATACATAAAGCTTAAAAATTATATATATATATATATATATATATATATATATATATATATATATATATATATATATATATTATTTTCTTAATTGTTATCCCAAACGGGAACGAAACATTTGAAATTTAATTGCAACATTGTTTGGTTTGATTATTTTTTGTTTTCATTTTCACTAAAAATAAAAAATGGTGATGAAAATATGTTTATTTGAATTTCTATTTTCATTTTAAGTAAAAATATTTTATAGATTTGAACGTCTCGTCATCCTTTATGTTATTATCTCGTTTCATATTTTTTGATATTTTAGATTTTTTTTATAAAATAATTGATACTTTAAAATTTTAAAGTCTAACTAATATTTTTTTCAAATATTTTTTTATTTAATATTCACTACTACTAGTGTAGATATCAAAGATTAAGTATCAAAGAAGAACATTTTAGTCTAAATATATCAATTTTTAGTTCAATTGAATGTTTCTTAATTTGTGCGTAATAACCTTAAACATAAAAAATATAGGAATGAGATATTATTAAATTGTTGTAGTACTTTTTAAAATAAGACATATTTTTTAACCAAAAAGCACCTATAATAGATTAAGAATTTAAGATAACCAAAATAGTTTTTTTTTTCTTCTGGAAAGTTATATTGAGTATCTTACATAAATTCAAGTTTTTCGCTTCCGCTTTAGTTATATATGATTTAGATTCTATTCTCATTTTATTCATGTTGATAGGTGATATGTAAATTTTACTATAATTTTTTGTTGAAATTAATTTTCATTCCTTAATCTGAACTTTTTATAACCATAGAAAAAAATATAATCGCAATCGTGGGCACGAATGAAATGAGTCAGGTCTAATTAGATTTTATCTTGAATATACTTGTCATATTTGTCAAATTTAAATTCTATTAACCAATTCACTTGAGAAATACCCATTTTTAAGACTTAACTTTATTTTGTAAGTTTTTCTAAAAATATTTTACAATAATTTTTTTTAAAAAAATAACATATCTATCACTGAATAATTTAATAAATTTAAAATGAATTAAGCGACTTAAATTATTAAATAAATTAACATATATATATTTTAATATATTATGAAAAACATTATTATAATAATAATAAATTAAAAACTATAATATCATACATAATTGCAATAACTTAAACTCCCACCACTAAATAGTATATATATTTATACTTGTAAAACGTTTTTTACTTTTAAAAATCCCATTTATGAAAAATTTGTTAATTTTTATAATAATTATCTTTAAAATTATAAAAATGTGTTGGTGTGAAATCTTATAAGCCATAGTGTCAGCTAACGCCAATCATTTTACATTTAAGTGATTGATTTAAGAAAGAGACTATATTCCCTTATAAGGTTTTTGGTCTACTCCAAAGAATTGTAAATTCAGCATTTCTATGATAAGCTACTTATATGTAAAATTGCAGCAGAAGAACATTGTAAACAACTGATGTAAATTGTGTGAAAGTAAATCAAAGCGATTAAAGCAGTAGAAATAGGAAAGTAATGAGCGAAAGTAAGAAATCCAAGTAAAAAAAAAAAGAAGATAATTTTGACTGATGATAATCGTCCCCATAATTACATATTTTTTCCCCATTTATAAGACAAAAGATTATTACAAGCCATTAGTCGTTCCTGATACACTACTAAGTACTAACCACTATCCTAAATTTTAGGAAGATCATGGATTACATGATCTTAACCTCCAATATGATGATTATCTTCTCTGGAAATAGTATACCTGTGTTCCATAAAACAATTGTATTTCAGATCATGGGCTTCATCCTTGTGTGTGTGTGTGTGTTTTTTTTATCAAATTTACCCTTCTTCCAATCCTTTGTCAGCAAAAAAATAGTCATTTTGCAATAGACTATCTATCAGTCGTCCAGTGTTGACTACCATGCTATATCGCCAAACAATTTTGGTGTCAACACAATGATTTTTTTTATTAATTAATCGTGTAAATATTTACAATGCATAAAGAGTCCATCTTTATATACTATATGTGTAAAAAGAATTACACTATCAACATTACTTATTAAAAAAATATAATTGGTATAACCATTAAAATAATCGTTATAAAATTTAACAAAATTTATAATATCTGATAATTTGTAATTGAATAATAATATAAAATTTATTTAAAAGTGTTTTCTCTACAAATTAAACTCATAATATTAATATTATTTTATATTTAATTCAAGTATTAAGAATTAAACAATCGTATCTCCTATCATTATAAAAGGAGTTAGCTCAAATAATATGCATAAATCATTGTAAAACTTTTAATTCTTATATTCTATTACTACGTATAAAAAAAATCTCCCATCAACAACGTAATCACGGTGGGAACTATAATCAATAAATTATTGTTACTATATAGTACAACTATAACACATTTACACCACAGTTGGTTCGACATAATCATTACGCTATTTCCCTGTTTCAACTGTCATTCATCAGGTCACTTCAACAACAAAAAAGAAACTCAGTCATCGGGATCAACTACAAAGTTAGTGCAAATTATTGCAACACTTCTTATGCTTTCTTAGAAATTTTATATGCATCATAATTTTGTATTGGATTCCTGTTTGTAGGAATATAGTCAATATACGGTATAACTTATTTTTTTAGTATAACATGCATGGTTCAAATAATTAAGGAGTATTAACAATATTTACGTTAAAAAAATTAAAATTTCAACAAATTATAGAGAATGTCAACGAATTTTATCCTAAAAGTTAACATAGATTTGAGTTAAATTAAAATTTAAGCTATAACTTATAATGCCAATTCTTGATATATAAAATATTGAAAATATAAAAACTAAAAATGTATTAAACTTTTATAAAGGGTAAAATAAAATTTTTAAATAATGCAAAAGAACATTATCCAAAAAAATATTGGGAGAGAAAAGAAAACATATTTTTATCCAAAATTAGAGAACTCATCACCATCATGCATCTTCATCGTTGCGACAACTTACCAGTACATAATCATAAACTAATCCTATGTTTGATAGAAAGGAAAGAAAACCAAGGTGAAAAAAATTTAAAAATTCTTATCTCTTGAAATCAATTTTCTTTTATTTTTTCTTCAATTTTTTTCTCTCAATTTTTTTTTACTTTGTATTTTCACTCCTTCAAACATACCTGAAGGTTTGCCTTTGAGTATTAAAGTATGAGAAATGATAACGTCGCTTATATTAGATGAGAACTAAAATTTACTAAAATTAATAATTTTAAAAAAATTAATCATTCATAGAGAAAATATCATTAATGTTCTTGTTAAGTATTGCTAACGTGTCCATCACGACCAGTGCGGAACATTTATCATAATATTAGTTATCAACCAAATTCTAGTATCATCATCATAGCGTTACCATAGTTGAGTGCGATATAAAAATTTAAGTTATAAGGCATAAATAGATATCATCAATAAGAGTAAAACTAAAGTTTAAGTTTTATTAGCAACTTTTTTTAATTCTTTTTAACTGTAAGAGTTGCTAATTTTATTTTTTTTACAATTTCTTGTTTATTTCAGAATTATTGACTAGTTATATAAGTACAATGTTGTCGATGCAACACAGCACATATGCTGTGCCTCTTTTCTTAAATAATGGATAGTTGACTTCTAACGTTGTCTAGGATACAGCTAGGAATATCCCGAAAAATAATTTTTTTTCTGTATAATTGTATTTAAATTTGTTTTAATATTTTTTAAATTTTACAAATTAAAGAACATCTGTAAACAAAAAAAATTGTTTCAATTCTTATCAATCTTTTAATGGATTCTTTATTAATAAATATAATTTAAAAACACTAACCTAACTTTCACTTCCTATAATTACTTGTGGATAAAAAAAATTCCTATAACTACTTATACAAATAATTTCTATAAAAACTCATTGTGTTGACCAAAGAAAATATGACGGTACCCATAAAAATTGATCTAATTGATAAGAAATAAAATCATTTAAAAAAATCATGAATTTGATTTTTACTACTAATATTAGAATTTTAATCTTTTTTTTTTTAATAATAATAAAAAAGAAGGATGGCAATAATCCCCCCTCTCGTGTCATGGTACAATTTATACAGTTCACATATTGATTTAATCGTGGCAAATTGATGATGAAAGGGATTCCCTGATAAGTTGCACATCAATCAACACGAATCAAGAATGTTTGGTTGTGTAGAAGAAAAAATAAAAAAGAGAAACAAATATTATATCTATATTATTTTTTAAGGGTAATTAGTCATTTTCGAGTATGTAAAGTGTTGATAAATTTGTTCTTAAAAGATGAAAGTTCAAATTTTAATTTTTAAATTGAAAAAAGTGTGACAAATTAATTCATCTGTTAACTTTTATCCGTTTTATTATTAATGAAATAACCCAATTGACACATTTAGGGTGAATTTATTAGCGCTCTATATATTAAGGGATAAAAATAATTATTTATCTAAAATATAATTTAATTTTCATCTTTTTTCTTTGTCAAAATATTGATTAATAAACATAATTTGTTTGTTGTTCTAAAATTTTTATTATAATAACATTATTAAGTAGTAACTAAATCAAGTTGAGTTAATTTTTTAAAAAATTAACTTAATGATTGTACATATTTTGAATAAGATACTATTCAGAATAATAAATATACTATACTTATTAATTAATATTATACTTATTATTATACTAATTTTCCTATTTTTTTAAGTTTTTATTCTAATATTATGCATGTAATGATAAAAAAAGAAAAAATATGAATATTTAAGTAAATAATCATTTTTGTTGAATGTGTAAAAAACTGATAACTCATCTGTTTCCTAATATTGATTTCACTTTTGTAAATAAATTTATCTCTACACACAAAAAAAATAAATATTTACCTTATTAAACATTTCTACTTAATAAGAAATTTTCTCTCTAACCAAATCATTCCCGAATTGTCGGTTAGAGAATAGAGGAGAGGTCCCCATCTGTCACCAAACTCACATCTGACACTAATGAGGTGGCACACAACCATTGGATAACATGGGATCTCTTCGTTCATTATCCTTTTACACTTTCTATATAAACCCCTTCATTCCCGTTTCCCTCTCAAAAACAGAAACACACAACACAAGACATTCATTCTTAATTTCTTATCCTTATACTAATGTCATCGACAGCAGAAGCACCCATCCATGGGGATATCTTAGAGGCCATATTCTCGCACGTGCCACTCATCCACCTTGTGCCGGCCTCTCACGTGTCAAATTCCTGGAAGCGTGCGGTCTCCTCCTCCCTCGCTCACGTCAGACCCATCAAGCCATGGCTCATAGTCCTCACCCAGAGCCTCCGCCACTCGCACGTGACAACTCTCCACGCCTACGACCCCCGCTCGCACGTGTGGCTCCAAATAAAAAACACCGCACGTTCCCACGCTTCCCCCGTGCGATCCTCCCACTCGACGCTGTTCTACGCGCTCACCCCATCCGAGTTCAGCTTCTCCCTCGACGCGCTGCACCTGAAATGGCACTACGCGCCCTCCCCGCGCGTGTGGCGCACCAATCCCGTGGTTGCGCGCGTGGGATCGCGCGTGGTGGTGGCTGGCGGCGCGTGCGAGTTCGAGGACGATCCGCTCGCGGTGGAGATGTACGACGTAAATAGCCAAGCCTGGGAGGCGTGTCCCTCCATGCCGGCGCTGCTGAAAAGCTCGACGGCGTCCTCGTGGCTGTCGGTGGCAGTCGCCGGAGAAATCATGCACGTGACGGAGAAACACTCCGGAGTGACCTACTCGTTCGAAACTATTTCAAAAACGTGGAAAGGACCGTTTAGTTTGAGGCCTCATGAGAGTGTTTTCCACTGTGTCACCGGAACCCTAGGAGAGAGGTTGATGGTGGCGGGGCTGATAGGGAAAGTTGGGAACGTGAAAGGCGTGAAGCTGTGGGAGGTTCGGGTTCGGGGGGGATTAGGTTCGGGGATGGAGGAAGTGGGGGAGATGCCGAAGGAGATGGTTCGGAAGCTATTCAGTGGTTCGGAGTTAGGTTCGGTGGAGGTGACGTGGATTGGGGACTTTGTTTACGTGAGGAACACTTCCGAACCGGAGGAGCTGGTGTTGTGTGAAGTATTGAATCATTTGAATGGGGTTGGGTGC
The DNA here is from genome assembly GCF_000004515.6 of Glycine max. Taxonomy (NCBI): domain Eukaryota; kingdom Viridiplantae; phylum Streptophyta; class Magnoliopsida; order Fabales; family Fabaceae; genus Glycine; species Glycine max. The sequence continues at coordinate 3,040,233 of NC_016088.4, read as the reverse complement.
GAGTGGCGGAGTGTACGGAACGCCGCCGTTAGATGCGGTGCGAGGATGGTGTTTTGCGGCGGTAGTGTGTGCATGGAGGATCTGCAGAGGGCGGTGATGTCGGAGAATCCGACATTTTCCATGAAACATGTGTGAATTGATAATAAAAAAAAGTGTAACCAATGGGTTGCGATGAATAACCCTCGTGGTACTTTTTTTTTTATTATTATTAAAAGAAATGCTTTTCTTTGTGGGATTGAGATGTATGGTATGATTGGAATAATTTTCGTTGCATTGGCAAACAAGCTTTTCGATTTTTTTTTAATACTTCTTCGGTCATAAAATAAGTCCTAATTTATTTGACATAAATAAAAATAATAAATATAAGAAAAAGAATAATAATTTTATATGATAAATATTATATCATTATTAATTTATTTATAGATTTATTATCTACTACTAATATTAATATTATGAGAAATATAAAAAATTTAATTAATATTATAATAAGAAATCAAAATAAAAATTATTATGAAATAAATTATTTTCTACCATTATAATGAACTGAAGGTATAACTTTCTTGTTTGATTATTTAATATGCAAAATAGTTATAGTCGGAGGATTTGTCTTGTGTTTCTGAATGAGGATGTGAATGCATGGATATTTGACAAAGATAAAAATAGTGGATGATTACGTAAAAGGGAAAACAAATGAAAAATATTGTGTCAATGTGTTAGTAAGATTTAGATTAATTGATTAAATATAATGTGTGAATAAAAAAATGAGAAGTGCTGTGGGAAGAAAATATCATATGAAGAGGAAAATCTGACGTGGAGTGGATATGTTTTGGCAGCTCTAGAGGTTATAAATTTGTAATGACAATGATAATGAAAGTGGATCTATTGAAGCCTGGCAAGTGCACGGAAGGGTTTCTACTCTTATGAGAGGTATTTTTCTCCACTATAAGTTGTTTTTCTTGCTTCATATATAATAAGAGATTTTTCTTAATTCTGTCCTTCTTTTCTTTTTTAACCTTTATCTCCTCATCTCCTCTTTGATTCACCCCTTTATCTTAATTTACCTTTCTCTCATCCTTGTCCGGTCACCATTTATGTTTCCTTCTCTTCTCTAACAATCTATTTTCTCAGTTTATTTATGTAATTATTTTCTCAACCTCTTTCATTTCCCACCACATTTTACCTTTTTCAATGGATATTGTTAGAGCCCTTTTACTGTAATTGTAGACTACCACCAAAGGTCGATTTTAGGTCGTCATGTCTAAAGTTGCAATTAAGCGCAAGTAGATTCAAAAGGAATACAAAGAAAAAAAAAATGATGAAGAAAAAAGGTCATAGTTCTATGTACTTCTTTATAATAAAAGGATGGGCCTTCTATATATGTTTTCTATTTTTGAGTAAGTGCAAGATTCCTACTTTGTTAGTTTGGAGGGTGTGTCTATCCTACGTTAGTTGATATTTTGTGTACTATTGTTAACATCATGTGTGTGCTTGAGCAAGTGCCCTAAGGCATTTTTCAATGAATTATCTATTCATCTATTGACAAAAAAAAAGTGTGCATCATTATTATAGGATACACAGATTAAAAAATCTATGTATATATCAATGTACAAAAGTTTAATCTATTATTATTAGAGGCCAAAATTTTATTATTTATTAATTGTGAGTTGTTTATCTTCTTCTTTGTTTACATAAATGATAAATTAAATAAATTAATATCATAAACCACCGTTGCCAAAATTACCGTGAAAGTTGAAACCCTCATTCATGTTTTTCAGGATTATGAACCTATACATGATTACACAGGTGTACCACGAAGTTTAAAACTTCACCTCATAACAATTATCTGAGGAAGATGAGGACATAAGTGTCCTACAATTTCATTAAAGAAGCATGGGCAATGCATATGATATGTTTTGTTTAACAAAACTAACACAATAAAGAAGAACTAGGGTGCAATTATAACAAAATTGTTATAACTAGGGGAGGTTTGTATAGGAGTAAACCAAGTAGGGGGTGTGTGTATAATAAGTCTTAAACCCAGGAGGTGTGATAAGGTAGCTATTTATGACAAATGTCTAAATTGTTATATTGCTAATGGAATTGTGGGAAATACTTTGTTGATTTCATTACTATTTGTGGTGTTTACAATTGAGGAGAAATTGTCAATCATTGGCTAACAAAGAATGTAACAAAATGATAACAAAATGGGTGTGGAATATAATTTTGTTACAATTGATTTGTAGTGGTATAATTATCTAATGGCTTTATCTTCTTCTGCTCCAGCAACTACACGAAATCACTGAGGTATTGGGGCCTTGTGCGTGTTTTCTTGGGCCTAGTAGTGTCTAGGTTGCTAGTTGGGTTGCTTCTGGGAGAACAACCTTATCCCCAAGGTTGTAGGAGCCCCAGAGCTCTTCCCAACGTTCCCACATGGTGCCCTCAGGTGGATGCCCAAACCATTGAACCAGTGCCAGCTTGGTCGGGGGAGTGGTTGTTTTGTCCCATTTCCTGTCTAGAATCATCATGGTTATCGCAAGCTACAGGGGGTAGAGGTTGTTGATCAACTGCGGAGGGACCGCAATACGATATCCGCAACGACTCAAGATGAAGTTGTGGATACTTCCACTGTCCCCAAGAATTATGATGCGATGATGACGAATATGGTTGCATAAATAGAATGTTTCGGCCGTCGGCATCCCCGAGAGAGCATTGAAGTTGATTTGAGGAAGTGGTGTTGTGTCATCAACACAAGCTGGTGGCTTCACATTTGGGTGGTCCAAGTTCGAGGGTTCGTCGTTGTCGGTGATGAGAAGATGGAGGCGAGGCTTGCATTTGTGGCCTACGATCCACTTCTCGTCACATTGGTAACAGAGACCTTTGTCTCATTTAACTGCCATCTCCTCCAAGGTCAGTTGTTTGGCTGTGAATTTAGGGTTGGGTGAGGTGGAAGCAACTGGTGGAGAAGATGAAGGGTGAACAAGGGTGCGAAAGTAACAGCAATGGTCCTATAATTTGTCTTCCTGAAGCATGGCGAGAGCCACCGCCTGAGGCAAAGAAAGAGGTTGGAACATTTGAACTTCCTAGCGCAGTTCCGGGTTGAGGCCGGAAACCAAGCAACTGAGGAGGAAAGAAAGGGCAAGGCCCACGATCCTGTTCGCGAGTCGCTTAAACTCGGTGAGGTATTCATTGATGGAGCCTCACTAAGTTAACTTAAATAGAGCACCTTGAGGGTCATCATAGTATGAAGGGGCGAAGCGTGATTCGAACGCCTGAAGCATGGTGGGCCATAATGTGAGGAACCCATTCCTCAACATCCACTAGTACCAGGAGATGGCAGGGCCGTCCATGTAGAAGGATTCAATTGTTAGTCTCTTGTGGTCTAAGGTCCCTTGATAGTCAAAGAACTAGAAAATTTTGAAGATCCAACCCATGGGATCCTGGCTGTCAAAGCGCAACACCTCGAGCTTCATTTGAGGTCGTGAAGATGAAAGTGGGGTAGGTGTGTAGGGGGTTTTAGGGGAGGAGGGGGTGACTGCAAAGGCGTCCAGACATTCCATGATGGAATTGAGTATGGCTTCCATGGTGGCTTGGTTCTAGGTAAGGCATCTGACGGCCTCCTCGGGGCGATCAATGGTTGCATGGCGAGTATTGTGCTCAGGTATGGCGTGAAGGATGCCTGAGGCAGGTCAGACCAATTGATAAGGTAACTATCTATGATAAATGTCTAAATTGCTATATTGCTAATGGAATTGTGGAAAATACTCCATTGATTTCATTACTATTGGTGGTATTTATGGTGTTTACAATTGATTTGTAGTGGTGTAATTATCTAATGACTTTGTCTTCTTCTACTCTATCAACTACATGTAATCATTAAGGTATTGGGGTCTCATGCGTGTTCTCTTGGGCTTGGTAGTGTCTGGGTTGCTAGTTGGCTTGCTATCAAGGTGTGAGCATAATTTATTCTTAAAACTAAAAGCCAAAATGCACAAAATTCATAAATAATATAATAATATATGGATTAAAAATCAGATATATGTTCTTTAAGATTCTAAAATATGAACAATACTTATTTCTTATGAGTCATGCCAATATACTAAATATGAACTACAAAAATTCTTTATCATGAATTATCTAACGTGCACATTAACATCAACAATTATATGAGTACGGAAAATAAATAGTAACATCAAAAGAGGTGAAGAAAACAGAAAAATACCCCACAAGAGCCTACCAACCCCTTTAAAACTATATGACTGAACAATACTCGACCACTTTAGGACTGTTCGGCCTTTACTACAATAGGCAATAACATCATTAGAAGCATAATCCTCATCAAGGCAATATTATCAGATAATGAAGGATTACCATTGCATTAGCAATAGGTAAGGTCCATGGATTCAAAGGCTCATTAATATGTGTATATAAAGGATGAGATTTTTGAGATAAAATCATTGTTCATTTTCATTATTGTTCTCATTTACTATATTGATATTTGACTTAAACATCAAAGTACCTTTACAAGTATGTCGCCTCCCGACGCATTGCAAGGAGGTGACAGACACAGACAGATTTGACTTGGGAAAAAAATGAGATTATTATTATACCCTTTGATTGGTACACAAAGCATGCAAGCATTCATGTGGAGTGCCTTGTTTTGTAAACACAAGTTCCTACAAAAGAAAAACAGGACAGTACGATTTCTTGTGACAATCATCTAGAAACTCCTTGGAAAGCATTAAGTTTGCGTTTCCATTTTTAAGCAAGCTGGACACAATCAGTTTAAAGCTCGACCTTTTGTAGCCATGGATCTCGAGCTATAGAAAGGCCCCCATCTGAATGCACTTGCTACTGTTATGTGTGCATACAAGGCAGTTTAAACTTTAAACACAACTCGAACCTATATTGGAAGATGACAAAATCCGACTGCAGAGATATACAAATAAATATTTCTTTTTTCTATTACTATCCTCCATATATTTTGTATGTATATTCTCTTTGTATTTTCTCCCTCTTTTTAACATTTGAAAATAAATTTTTTCTCAATGATTGTTAACTACTATTATTATTGTTAAGAATAATCTAATAAAAATTAGATAATTTATATTAGTTTAACATATTCTTAGAGTATAATTAGCATGACCATTTTTGAAAAAAAATGGTTACTATATACCTACTTTTAATATAAATTTATAAAAGTTATTGGTGACATGTAAAACTCATGATTGATATTTGTATTTTTTTTATAACCATTTGTAATTTTAAATCTACAAGAGAAATGAGTGTTTAATTTATTTTTAAAAAACATGATTGTTAATATTTTATATGTAATTTAATATTATATATATATATATATATATATATATATATTCAAATAATAAATTTTAAATTTGTCACTCTATGACTTATGTCAGACTCCGTTCCTATAACATTATTTCTAAAGTGAATGGAATTGTCACATTAAACTATCTATATTTATCAAAAGCTGTCACATTTCTTGTGATGAACTCATGAGTTGTTCACAAGGAATGAACTTATGAGTGTTATATTTATTGTTTTGATTGTCTTCTAACTTCTTTTTTCTCATCAATCATCCTTCCCTATTATCATTTCAAATTTATTTGTTAAAATAGTATTTAAAACTGGCTAAAATTTATATAGAAATTCTCCCACAATTTCTTGCCATTGTAATTTGTAAAATTGTGAATAAAATAAAATATAATTTTATTCTGTGCAAGTATAATTGAAGTATGTTTTAGTAATATAAAAGTTTTTTTTTTACTGATTTTGGTCAATGAAGAATAATTGGTGTCGCTTACATGTTAAATTGTGCTATTTGGGCCAATGAGGAATCTTAACTAGCAAAGCCTAATGTTAGAGTTCAACTGGGAGCCCAATAAACTAGGCCGACAGATACTTGACTTAGTATTTTTGAAAACGAACATGTGAAAGGATACAATTACTTAACCCACCCCATTATTTGCTAGGTGCGCCTCCAAGAAGCCTCAAACAGTCAAAAATATCCATGAACCCTAGCACCTCTCCTCTTCCCTGCCAATTCTTGTGCCACCCAAGGATCTCTTTCACTCTTCACCATTGCCCTGAACTTGAAGTGGGCATCCATCACGTGGTGCAACGCCACTTGCTTCTTTGTACTCTTTAATTGAACCAAGCATGTTGTCATACTACTCTTGGCACATCGAAAACGTCCTTAGAGTTGTCAAGCATTGCAAGGAGAAATTTTATGAGGTTCAAGGTTATCTGCACATGTTTTTGTGCCACGATGATCTCTACCTCGCAGGTCTTGTAGTTGTTGAAGCAGGTCTCTGGCCCACCACCACCTATAGGATGGTCTTGTAACAAATGCTAGGGTTGGTGGTGGGCTTACAGAGGCTGTAGATGCGGGTTGTGGAGGAGGAGGGAGAAGAGGGAAACACTGAGTTTTGGTAGGAGAGAGGAAGAAGGGTAGAAGGGCATGTTAGAATTTTTGAAGGTATACCAAGCAAAAAAAGGTGTGCATTAAGTAATTTCCCAAAATGGCCTAACAAACAGACCTATATCAGGGTATCCAATGGGGTTTTGTTGGACTATAGTGCTTTTGACCACACAAAAAATCTAGTGCTTGATTTGATGAAATCGAGTTCCAACAATGTGATTGATAGTATGTTTGGATTGGTGATAAGAATCTACGTTATGGATAAAATCATGGTTAAAAAAATATATAATATCCTCTAACACACAACTAAATAATTTGGTTTTTGTCCTTTGGTGTAGTTAAAATTAAATATAAGCTTAACTATTGAAGTGTTACATCTAAAGTTCATAAATATTTAACAAAACTAAAAAGCAAGTGCATCATTCTAAGAAAGTAAGAAACATCTCAATTAGGAAACTAGCACAGAGTCATTCTTAACGTTAAAAATACCAATCCACTCAATTTGCACTATGAAAACTATATTTATAGTTACACACACAATGCTAATAGAGGAAACATAACTTATAATGGAGTAAATAAATGATGACGATGTTGAAACTTGACGGCATAAAATAAATTAAACAAGTCTCTATGGTAGAGAGGTTAGGAAGGACTTTATCAACAAAAAAAAATAGAGGTTAGGAAGGAACAACATCCCAAAAGAAAGAAAGAAAAAATGTGCTTTGCGTTGTGTTGTGGTAGTGGAGTAGTTAGTGGATCGTTGTGTGGCCTTGAAGCCTTGATTGAACAAATGAAATGAGAAAGGTCAAACACAATTTGGGAAGCATCACGATCAAATACGTCTCAAGGACAATTGAGCAAAGAGTCATGAATTTAGTTGGTAGAATCAAATAAAAAGGATAAACTAATTGAAAGAGAGGAATGAGATCTTTAAATTCTTGAATGATACACTATGGAATGGGAACTAATGCCAAAGATGGTCATATCTGATCCTTTGGACCACATTGACATTTGGGGCTTCCATTCCATTCTATAACTTCATCCGTGGCCCCTCCCCACCACTCAATGCTAAAAAAAAAAATATGCTTTGTTTGGATCCAAATGGATTTCATCATTAATAATATCCCTAACATGCTATTTAACAAATAGATGCTCCCTTTTTTAACAATCCCCTCACTTGTAATTATGTTATTCCTCAATCCTCACCATGGTGGAATCAAGTTAGTGATATGTTTCTCTCCCTTTTTTGTGTTTCTAAGCAGGACATCCATTGTTCTAAAACATTATAAAACTAATATTGCTGAACAACATTATACACACAAATTTCATAACAAGCACATGCATTCATTAATTTAATTCTCACCATAACCTTAACTTTGGTGATATTTAGCTCTTGTTTTAGATTATTCATATAAAACTGTATCTTAATGCCTATGAAAAAATGTAACTGTATCTTAATTGTCTTTATACTTTAACCTACAATCTCTTCACTATACCACTACAAGTGTTCAGTTTTATGTCTAAAGATGTCAAACCATGGTTTAAGTAGAAATTTATCTCTTGTAAATTTTGTTCGAAGAATAATTTTAAAACAGTCCTATGTTTAATCATTCATTATGATCAGAATTCATGTACGTACTGTTATTTGAATAAAATAGAATTAAGATTACCCTCACGAATTATTTGCCTACTCTTTTTTTTCTCAAGATTCAACCCTCAACTTTTTCGCGCTTAATTTTTTTGTTGTAGACTCTGGAAAAGTTTTCTTTTCACTTAATTTTAATGTTCGGAATGGTTTTGGAATTGCTGAATAATGTCATAGAGCTCGACATTGGTAGGCCACGCCAGTCAGTAGGAGTACGAAAGATGCAGAAGCACTTCATTTGATAAAGATGTATTCGAGAGTGAGATATTTTAGAAATATGTTTTGTAATTTAATAAAAACTTTTATGATAAATAATTAATTTTTATTTGTAGTCTCTAATAAAAAAATTTCTTACAAAGAATCTCTAATATATTAAATTTTTGTTATATATATATATATATAATTGAGACAATGACAAGTTAATATTTAATTAATAATATGTACTCAAAATAAAAGTTTTAATATCAGCAAATTTAATGTAACAAAAAAATCTATTAGACACCAAAATAAAAATTGATCAATTATCAAATAACAAAAATATGTTTTAGCCTTAAATAAATTTACTCTTATACTATATGTAAATCAAAATTCTCTTTTTAAACGAGAAAGTTTTTAGAAATTATTGTTAACCAAAAACATTTTTAAGATCTATTTTTTAATGTGACTGCTTTTAAAAATTATTCTTGTTGAGTTACATGTTTTATTCTAACTATATATACTAAACATTTATTTCTTATATTTTTTAATATACTTATTAATTTTAATTTCAAATTTAATTTGATTTAACAACTGACACAAAAAATCTAACCATCCAAAACTATTTTCTTTTTATCTTTATTTATATACTTAATTTTCTTAAGCGTTTATTTCTTTCAATATGCCATTTTCAAATTTAATTTCAATAAATTCTTTAAAAAGTTAATAATTAAAAATAAGCTTGTATCACAATATAAATATTTATCATAAATTTAAAATATAATTTAAGTGTTTAAAATTTTTTTACTATGAATTTTAACTATTATAAACATGATTTATTTTATATTTATAAAAAATATTATCTTGTGTATTGTACACGCTAATTGCTAAAATACTCGTTTTTACAGTAAAAATAAAATGATAAATCTGTATGAGTTTGATAATTTAATCTTTTATTTATTTTTATAAGCATTATGTAAAACTCTTAAATTAAAAAAAATAAAAAAAACCACCTTCTATTTTCAATTTTCTAAATCCCTCTCTCAAATATATTCTAGATAATTTGAAAACATAGTGAACATATAAATATAAGAAATAAATAAGTAAATTTTAAAATGTACTTATTTAAAAGAGAAAAAAAAACTTAAAAAGTGGTTTATCAATTCCATTCTATTGAACAAGAGTCAATGGCCAATGGGAATACTCTTTCACTTTCAGCGTTCTCCCCACCCCTGCTATAATTGCCAAGTTGTGATAAAAGTACCAAAATTTGTAACATTTTTGTTGTTGTTGGAGTAGCTATGGAATCAAGGTGGGTTGGTCATATATAAAAGATGAATGTTGATCATCGTATTTTATTCTGGTCAGCTGCTAATGAGTTTGGTGTGAAAATGGGTTGTGTTGGGTCCATCATCAGAAACCTGTCTTGTTATGATAACTTGTGTTCAGCAAATTAAGTTAACTACGTACGCACAAGAAATGGTCATCAAAGTTTTACCAAGTAACTAAAATTTAAACCCAAATCATTCGAAAAATTTATTAGTAAATAATATGCTTTAAAACCTAATAGTGTGAGGAATCAAGTTGGGGCGTCAATGGCCTCTCTGGGCCATGGAGAAACCATGGGCAACAAAGGCAGGTTCATTGTCTCTCCTTTTTTACTACCTCTAATCATGAAAGGATAACCCAAAACTAAAAGCAATGACAAAAGTTATGTACCAACTTTGCAGTACCCTTTTTCATTTTCTATTTATTCTTTTTCTTATATTTTTCCGAATTAGAAGATTTACTTTGGAAGATTTGAGGTCATGTGTGTCTATATGGCAGAAAATAATTCATATATAATGGGGTGGGTGAGTGGGTTGGACTAGCTATAAAGACACAATAGAAGTAAAGAAAACCTATTAATTATTTAACTAGCAAGTAAATTATCCTTTGTTTTTCTAAGGTGAAATTGAACAGAACACTAAATAATAAGAATTGATCCGTGCGGGAAAGCATGTTATATATAACCCTAATAAAGCTTATAGTTTAATTATTGAAGAATATTTTGTGATATAAACAAATCTAGCCTATACTTGGATCTAATCCACCCTACGTATCTGAATCATAACGTTAATTAAAAACATTATCAAATTTTATTTGAATATAATTTTGAAGAAAATGATACAAGTGTATTAAATACTTGCATATAATATAATAAGTAGTAACTCAATTTGTTTATACTATAGTTTAAGGGAATGATGTAAATGAAGGAGGTGGACCCCACGTGATGATTCAATGATTGAGTTCCGACATTTGGGATTTGCCTTTTCATTGACGGGAACTCCTTTTTTCTTTTATTGAAGATTAACGAATCTCATTAAATCACCCCAAATAGTAATTGTTGGAATAACAAGATAAAAATACTCACATTTTATCCAAACAAGAATAATAATAGTTGTACATACATCGCATAAAGTGGGGCCAACAATTTTGAACGGTCCACTGAGAGGGATCCAACTCATCCTAGGTGATAATTTTTTGGTCTTTTCAGAAATTTGGAAAACTCACGAGAAATAAAAATAGCAAACCTTTCATATAAATTTTAGAGAAAGAATCTTTTTAGTTTTAGGGGTTGTTTGGTAGGAAAAAAAAAATTGGTTTTCTGAAAATGTTAGATTGACAATTTTTATTATTTTTTATGTTTGGTATCTATTTTAAAAAATTATATTTCAAAAAAATCAGATTTTTTGAAATTCATGGGAAAAAATGTTTTTCAGGAATGTTTTTTTTATCTTGATTTCCACAAAAAAATTCCTATTAAGAAGGTGAAAATCTTATTTTTTAAATTAAATTTTTTATTATAGATTAAAATATTATGTTATTCTTATGAGATTATTAAATGTGACAAATAACTATAATTGATAAAAATATAATGTACCTTTTTTATTCCAAAAAAATTATTTAAATATTTCTAAAAATATTTATATCTAACCAAAAAAATTATTTATTATCAGAAATCATGATTTTTGAAATTCATTGTGATAAAAAATCATAGTTATGATGCACAAGAAACTTCTTCCCTGTCAGGCCCCCTTAAGAATGGGATGAGCTAATTGTAAATTTGGATATATTTAGACAAATAGCATACTTGTTTTGAGTTTTGCCAAAAATTGTTGCTCGTATGATGAAAGGGTATTTAGCATTTCCTTTATGTTTTAAATCGGATAACATTTAATTTTAAATTGTTAAAATGTGTATAAAGTATAAATTTATATTAAAATGTCTATTTTTTATATTAAAAATGAAAGAATTGATTTTTCAATATCAAAACAAACGAGACTTAATCCTTCCTTCGATGAACTGGTTTGGTAATTATAGTTTAAACTAGTATGTTGATATGTATTTCACACAAGATAAATATTTATTTTTATATAAATAAAAACTACAATAAATAAATATTTTAATATATAGATTATATTTTAGATTTATATTGAACAATTTAAATTATGATATGTAGTTATTTTTTTACTAATTAACAAAATTTAAAAAATATTAAGTTTTAATTTAGAAATAAAGATAAAAATAAAGGGAGAATATATTTAGATGATTGAGAGAGAAGTTTTGGCTAGTTGCAGGAATATTGTATAAATGCACTTCTAAAAAAGAGAAAAGAAAAAATATTGAAATTTTTTAATTAAGAAAACGAAAAAAATTGAGAATCTCACCCTGTAAGTTTTATATTAAAGTAATTTCACTCTAAAAATTAAGTAATTTCAGTTTTTAATGAAAAATAAATAATTAATATTATTATACATTCATGATTAATATATATATATATATATATATATATATATATATATATATATAATATTGATCGTTATTACTTTTATCAATAACTAAAATTATTTAGTTTATTCTATAAAATCATTTGTTGATTTACAGTTGGATCCCAAAACATTAAGCCAAAAAAATGATACTCCATAGAGATATTTATTAAATAATTATAGGATATAATAAATTTTTTTGGCTGAAGATGTTAGAATTAAATCATGTCAAACACGTGGATCAACAATCGGAAAATTTAGATCTAGAAAAAAAAAGAATAAAAACAAAAGGCTATGTTAATAATTATACTAGATAATAATTTTACTAAATAATTAGAAATAATTGTATCTTATTTTTATCCATAGAGATTAATTATAGTAAAAAAATTATAGAAAAAAACTCTACATAATTGAGATTAAATTTTATTAACATAAAAGTACCATTTAACGTGATGAATATGTAATAAATGCTGTGCGAGTAAAATTGGTCAACCGCATTTAACGTAAAACCAAGTAATCCACATTTATCATTGTTCTGTTGTTCATCCCAAATAGCATTTAATATGCAACTATGAATTTTTCACTTTTCAATTTCCAAAGCCATGGCCGATTGGTCTTTCACAATCTTGTCTTGAGCTTACTCAACTTGTTTAAATCAAAGATTAGTATTGTTAATAAAGAGATTAAAAATAAGATACTGCACTGCACATACTATATTAACTTAGGATAGTACACAAGGAATATTCAGCTTTCCCCATGCGACAAAAATACCCTTGGAGTTGGGTTTATAAACTATTGGGCAGTTCAATAATTAGGATTTTGTTACATAAATTAATCACTTCGAGGTTAGTGAACTACTTGCAAAATTTTCTTTAAAAAATTCGAGATATTAAACTACTACCACTAACAAAAGTAGCTGTTGTGATTTGCTCAGAGTGTGCTACTTACCTTTTAAAGGGACAAACAAATACTACCTGTCTACAGCACGTGTATTTATATGTATAAAGGGGAATAACTTGGATAGATAAATTTAAATACCCTTTTAGCTCTTTTTTTTTATATATACCTTTTAGCTCTTATAATTACACTTACTTTTTAATTTGGTATCCATAATTTAAACATGCCAAATTGATTTTTATATTTGTTTTTTTTTAATTCGATCCTCGTCGTAAAATTATTATTAGCATCGTTCGTTTGATCCGGGACTAAGTCTAATTTTACTCAAACACATTTTTTTTGCCAACTTGTGAAAATAAATTTTATTAAAAAAATATTATTATTTTTCTAAATTTTAAGTTAAGACATTCATGAGTTGAACTTGCTCCCATAATCATGTATGCGGATCCGCCAATGATAACCAATAGGTGATTTACTCAAATTACATATTTAAATTTTAAAACAAGATCTATAAAATGAAAATATCAAATAGAATGAGCAATGGTCACTCTTTCACAAATGACAATATTGTTGAAATCTATAATTAATTTTTGCCATACCTAGAGGAATAAAAAAAATTAAACTAGGATGATAAAAATAACCAATAACATTATTTATATTTTGTCAGGCACAATTAGTTATATGTTGTGTCATTAATATTTACATTAAAAAAAAATATTTCCAAGATCCTTGATCTCTATGATAATAATAATGATAACGATTATAAGGGTTAGGTTTTAAGACCACTCCATGTCTATATATCATGACAATAAAAAAAAATATTAAAAAATGTGTTTTTATTGTTGTACAAAACAAGAAATATGTAAATTACATTAAAAATACAGCCTAAAACGAAGTGTTTTATAAATTAATTCAATGAACAATAAAAAAACTATATTTTTTTCCAAACATAATTTCATAATTTCATTTGAAAAAGTTCACAATATATATATTATTAATCATAACTTAAAAGACACATATTATCTTAAAAGTATTTTTAAAAAAAAAAGTGTTTTATTGAACTATAAACTAATAAACAAGAAAACCTCTTTTTTTTTTTTATACTCAAACAAAGCCATGCAATTTTCTTATAAAAAAAACCTCTTTATTCTTTTAAAAAAATAAAAATAAAACATAAAGTTGAACAGGATATGAGCAAGGCATAAGGCGAGTGTCGCGGCGAGCGCACTGTAGAGATTCCAATCCCACGCTATCCAACAAAAGAATAACCACACTTCACACTGTTCTCGTTCCTGTTTACCCCCGGCGTATTTTAGCCCTCACCATATTTTATTTCCTTCTATCAGCAGCATGTTATTGCTTTGTCGTATTACCCATAACAAAAGGAGAAAAGTGGAACATTTTTTACTGTACCCCATCGTTTCATCCTCTTGATGTGATATGTACCATGTAGGTTGCCCCTGCTGCAACTGCCATCCGATTTCTGATTATGCATGCATAGATAAATGTTCGACAATTACATAAAATAAATACAATTTTTGGGAGGAGTTTAGTATTGGAAAGAAAAATTGAAAGGAAAAAAAGTGAAAAAAAGAAGAAAAAGAAAGCAGAAAAAAACTTAGATGATTTTTTAAAGTTAGTTAGAAGAGAAGAAAATCAAAATAAAGATTTTTTTTATAGAGACAAGTATATCATGAAATAATTTTGGTGGAGATAGATTGGTAAAATTCCTTTTTTGAGTATTTATTGTGATGACTTGAATACAAGATAATTTATTAACTTGAAATAATATTATAATTAATCCATGTACCTAATTGTTAGAATATAAGTCAATAGAAGTTTTATGTCTGATAACTGAGCAGAAAATTCATAAATTTGAACTTTAAGATTTTGGGTTAAGTTATGATGTTAATTTTATTTATATAGTTACTCACAAGGTTATGAAACTCGAAAGTTTACGCAGATTCGTGAGAGTTTCATAGACTCGACTCATAGACTCAGCTCGTAGACTCGTAAGAGTCTACTTCATATAAAAATAATAACAAAATATCTATAAATAACATACTAATTAAACATTTGAACAATATAATAAAGCAAAACAGTAAATCATAAAATTCAGAATATTTAAATAACCAAGTCTAGTAATAATACATCACCGGTAGACAATAACTTGTAAAAGTTATAGTAGTGGTAAATCATTCTCATCGAGGGTTTGATGTTATTAGAGAACAAGAGTTGAATATTATTAAATGTGAGAATTTTGTATTTGAAAATAACACGCTAAATGAAGATATGTTGAATGCTAAACACACAAAAAACAATAAAAAATAACTTATGTTTTAGTCTAACTTTTTTAACTTGTTAACTCGTTGACTCAGTGATAAACTCGAGAGTCTATCGAGTTTACTTAGAATTTATAGAGTTTACTCAGAGTCTACTAAAAAAAGAGTTTACTCAAGAGTCAACTCGTAGAAAACAAGTGAACTCGTAAGAGTTAGCGAGTTAACTCGAGAGTTTGATAACCCTGATTACTCATGATCCATTGCTGTAAATTTTGCTAATATTTATCTCCCTGATACACACAACAATCGATATAAAAGTTGATGATTCAACTTGGTGACCAGCTCATACGAGTAAGATGACAATGACAAATCCATGAACATGAAAATTCTTTGTATCGAAAGTCTTCCTAACGAGTGAGTCCATGCATAGAGGCTAGACAACAGGTCCCATAAGTGTTAGGTACTATAACATGTTGACAACAATGGTTAAACGAGTCGAGGCAATCATAATTAAGCTCTTAGGGCTATCATTGGATACTTGTGATTTGAAAATAGACTTTCGTTCGGGGGGAGGCTACCATATAAAAGAGACTCACACTTGAAGGAGAAATTGTTGGAGTACAAGTATGAAGTGAAGTTTCACATAAGATAAAAAATGAAAAAGTTGAACACCACATAAGTAAGGAGAAGATTCATACACCTGAACCTTAAGATTTTAGATTAAGACATAATGTCAAGTTTACTTTTATGATTACTAATACATTAATGTAAATCACCCTAGTATTTAGCCTTTCAAACACACAATACTAATGATTTTTCTCTAATATAAAAGTAAAAGTAAGGACACACATTTATATACACACAACTTTAAATATAAAAAAAATCATATAAATAAAAGCCACTTTCATTTCTTCTTCTTCATTTCATATACTTTTAGACCAAGAATAAAATGACAGGAAACTCATTTACAATCTCCTTCTTTCTATTTTTTTTTTTTTGGAGTTCAATAGTAGCAATACAAATTAAATTATCATTATCTACTACATTCCTTAGTCACTACTAGACTGAGCTAGGTGGATATTTATCTCCTTCTAGAGAAGGAAAAGAAAGAATAAAATTTTGAAATTATTTCATCTTGTCTCAATTCGTTCCTCATTTCCCTGTGTAATAAACGAAGCTCATGCAATTGGTTATGATGTATTAAGTGGGAAGGTATTATAAAAGAAAATATTAATTATCAATTTAAATTAAAGTATATCATAAATTTATATAAAATTTCTAACTAAAATAAATTTAGACAAATTTAATCATATTTTATTCTTAATTCAAGTTTTATAAATAAAAAGAAATTGATTGAAAAGAAAAATTTTACTACTATAAAAGTAAAAGTAACGCAAATGTTAATTAATATTCTTAAGATATTAATTAAAAAAATTAAAATAAAAAATATTTTTATAAAGATATATATATTTATATTCTTTTATAATTTTCATAATAAATATATTTTTGAAGTTTCTTAACCATTGTCATAATCCTAAAGACACTCGTTTATACCGATTAACAAAACCCTAAAACTAATCCTAAGTTCTCTAGTGAACATGAATTATTCATAAAACAGTTAAACACTTCGAACTTGTAACATATCAAACAAAAACATATTTAATAATTTAAAATCATCCCATTAAAAATTTAAAATTAACTCCATAGAGTTTTTTTTTTTTAAAAAAGAAAGAGTCACAGGTTAGCAGGATGGACCATGAGTTGATGAGCTGCAAATTGCAGAATGTGATTTGTGTCCCTTGGTTGATATTTGTTTTTCCCAAATTCTGAAAAAGTTACATTTTCAAGCCAAAAGCAAACAAAGGAGGAGACAATCCAACCACGTGATCTGTCCAAATTTTTTTTTCTTCCCTGCAACCATTTTTTTTCCTTTCTCTTTTTCATCCCATTCTCATTTCTCTCTCATCAATCCCACACC